>NC_053497.1:121940035-122240035 GCF_905171775.1 Rana temporaria
CTTCCACGCACGCATGCAGAGATTTCGGTCCGCTGGTTAGGTGTACTAACCAACGGACATGTCGGACGGACAGGATTCCAGCGGACAAGTTTCTTAGCATGCTAAGAAACTTTTGTCCGCTGGAAACCTGTCCGCTAGGCCGGAAAATTGTCCGGTCGGCCCTACACACGACCGAACATGTCCGCGGAAACTGGTCCGACGGACCAGTTTCAGCGGACATGTTTCCGTCGTGTGTACAAGGCCTAATTCTTCAACTGTTGTATCTTAGAATTCTTCTACCTGGTCTCAGAACCTCCAGAAACTCCATATTTTTATATAGCATAGGATACCTTGCCCATAGGCCCACTCACCGATTCTCTTTTATCTCCTTTTTCTTTTATCCCACCCCCCCCTTTTTTTTATACTTAACCATTGTTTTTGGTATCCAAAACTTTAAATGCATATTTACAATGTTGTTTTAATATTTTTATAGCAACATATACCAAGAGTTATAACCATGTCATTACGTGTATTTAAAGCGGAGGTTCACACAAAAAGTGAACCTCCGCTTTTTGCATCCCTCCCCCCCTCCGGTGACACATTTGGCACTTGTCTGAGACAGGTATTTGCACCACTTCCGGGTCTGATCCCCGCGGGGGAATCCAGCCTGTGACGTCACCCCCCCCCCCCCACTGTCTTCTGGGAAACACTGTTCTCTGGAGAGAGCGGGGACCAGTGATGGCGCACCGCGATCCTCGCGCATGCGCAGTAGGGAATCGGGCAGCAAAGCCGTCAGGCTTCACTTCCTGATTCCCTCACCGAGGATGGCGGCAGAAGCAATCGAGGACCGAGCGATTGCTCAGCCTCGGCTGCTGACATCGCGGGCGCGCTGGAGAGGTAAGTGTCCGTTTTTAAAAAGTCAGCAGCTGCCGTATTTGTATCTGCTGCTGAAAAAACAAAAAAAAGGCGGAACCTCCGCTTTAATGTACCTATGGGCTCTACCATATACCTGTTTATGTTTATTAATTTTTTCATCAGAAAAACAAAGAAAAAATATTGTATAAACAAGGAGAAGAAAATAAATACAAATTAAACAAAGCCTGCCTGTCATTAAGAATTAATAATACAAAAAAAATGTAAGGTAAAACGTGTTGATTCCACCAAATTCCCTCTTTAACCACTTCCCACCCAGCCTATAGCAGAATGAGGGCTGGGCGGGGATTTCATTGTTCTGAGTGTGCGTCATATGAAATCCTTCAGAAAGAGCCGCTCGTGCATGCTCCTGGGGGCATGGAGCATGGCGATTGGTAGAGAGGTGTGTCAGATTACAGTAAAGAGCCTATGACGTAGGCTCTTTACCATGTAATCAGCTGTGTCCAATCACAGCTGTTCTTAGTGTAAATAGGAAGTGCCAGATATTGTCTTTCATCTACTCACGCTGACAGCGCATGCAGAGAGGGTAACCGATAAAGGGACTTTCCTCAGTGGGGACATCTGTATTGATAATCAGTGCAATGTTTATCAGTGCAGACCCATCAGTGGTGCCTGTCAGTGCCCCCTCAGTAATGCTCACCAGTGATGCCAATCAATGCCCCAGTGATGACAATTATTGCCCATTAGTGCTGCCTTTCAGTGCCCATCAATGCCACCTACCAGTGCACATCAGTGCTGCCTATCAGCATGGGCGTCCGCTGAAATTTTTTCAGGGAGGGGCGCTTCGGGAGCAGCGATACACAGTCGCATTTAACCCTTTTTTCAAACGCTAGCGGGGTTAAAAGCGCCCGCTAGCGACCGAATAGCGCAGCTAAAACGATGGTAAAGCGCTGCTTTTTAGCGCCGCTTTACCGATAATACGGCCAGCTGGCAGTGTGAAATAGCTCTTGAGATAATTCAGCTTCACTCCATGCCCATATAAATATAGCCTAGAGAATGTACAGACCCCCCTTCAGCACAGACCCCTCCATTCAGCACAGATGGACCCCCATTCTGCACAAACCCCTCCATTCAGCACAGATGGATCCCCTTCAGCACAGATCCCCCCATTCTGCACAGACCCCTCCTTCAGCATAGACCCCCCTTCAGTACAGACCCCCCTTCAGCACAGATGGACCCCCATTCAGCACAAACCCCCCCTCCTTCAGCACAGACGGACCCCCCTCCCCCATGCCATTCAGTACCTCAGATCAGCCATCAACGCTGTACAGGCACAGCAGGTTCCCTCCCCCTGTGTACACATAAACACTGGCGGGGAGGCGGCTTCACTCTGCTCGCTGTGCCTGTGTGACATCCGACCCGGGACAGCTCAGACAGCCCACGGCCGCAAAACTCTTCAACACCACCTCGATTTTCCAGGGGGGGTCAATTGCCCTCCCTTGCCCTATGGAGCGGACGCCCATGCCTATCAGTGCCGTATATCAGTGTACATCAGTGCTGCCTATCAGTGCCGTCTATCAGTGTACATCAGTGCCGCCTATCAGTACCCATCAGTGCCCATAAATGCTGCCCATCAGTGCTGCATATCTGTGCCATCTATCAGTACCCATCAGTGCCCATAAATGCTGCCCATCAGTGCCGCCTATCAGTGCCCATCAGTGCTGTGTATTAGTGCCTCCTCATCAGTGCCCATCCGTGCCACCTCATCAGTACCCCCTCATCAGTGCCCGTTAGTGCAGCCTCATCAGCGCATATCAGTGAAGGAGAAAAAATATGTATTTACAACATTTTATAACAGAAACTAAGAAAAACTTTTTTTTTCTGGTCCTTTTTTGTTTGTTTAGCAAAAAATAAAAAACCCAGTGGTAATTAGATACCACCAAAAGAAAGTTCTATCTGTCTCAAAAAAATGATAAAAGGTTTGTTTGGGTACAGCATTGCATGACTGCGCAATTGTCATTCAAAGTGCGACAGTGCAGAAAGCTGAACATTGGCCTGGGCAGGAAGGGGGTAAAAGTGTTGAAGTTGTATTGAAGTGGTTAACGTTTGTTTGGAAATTCACCTTTTGCCAGCATTACAGGAGCAAAGACTTATTTTTCGAGCAGCTTAGGTCATGTAAACAGACTGTTTGTATGTTGTCATTACTTCGCACAGCCTTCTGGGAAATTCCTCCACTCTACAAATCAATAAAAATGATTATTGTATGGAATTGCTGATAAATTGCTTTGCTGAAGCACACAGATCCCCTCAACTCCCCCGCTGTATTGATCCACAACATGATCTAATGCGAGAATGAGAAGTCTTCCCTCGGTGAGATGGTGACATGATGGGAATCATGCCTCGTAGCCTCGGGTGACTCCATCTTAGCCATCTCAGTGTCTGATTTTCAGGAACCATGCCCTCTGGGATTTCTCTGCTGAGACCAATCAGAAAACAATATGCAGATGCTGTAGCCACGGAATTCTGAGCTTGCCTCCATTACTAATCAGAATTTCACGGCTATGCGAGCAGCGCTAAGCGTGTCACCGAAAACATAACCTTTAAAGGGGCTGTAGCCTGAAAATTGCTCTTCGTCTAAAAGAAAAACTTTTAAAGCTGAACTTTGGGCAGAGATGAAAAGCTAATTTTTATATACAACTACTACTACTGATAGTTGTAATAGTAATAAATAGGATTTTTTGCGCCGTAAATACCACCATTTGTAGGACACAGCTTCTGCCTTTAGAGCACTGGTCTCCAAACCATGGCCCAGGGGCAAATGTGGCCCTTTATTTGCCTTTATCTGGTCCTTGGGGCACTATTCCTCCCACTGAAACCAACAGTGTGACACAATTCCTCCCACTGATACCAACAAGGGGGAACTATTCCTCCCACTGATACCAACAAGGGGGAACTATTCCTCCCACTGATACCAACAAGGGGGAACTATTCCTCCCACTGACACCAACAGTGTGACATAATTCCTCCCACTGATACCAACAAGGGGGAACTATTCCTCCCACTGACACCAACAGTGTGACATAATTCCTACCACTGATACCAACAATGGGACATCATTCCTGCCATTGATACCAACAACGGGGCACTATTCCTTCCTCTGATACCAATGATGGGGCACTATTCCTTCCTCTGATACCAATGATGGTGCACTATTCCTTCCTCTGATACCAATGATGGGGCACTATTCCTTCCTCTGATACCAATGATGGGGCACTATTCCTTTCTCTGATTCCAATGATGGTGCACTATTCCTTCCTCTGATACCAATGATGGTGCACTATTCCTTTCTCTGATACCAATGATGGGGCACTATTCCTTCCTCTGATACCAATGATGGTGCACTATTCCTTCCTCTGATACCAATGATGGGGCACTTTTTCTTCCTCTGATACCAATGATGGTGCACTATTCCTTCCTCTGATACCAATGATGGGGCACTATTCCTTTCTCTGATACCAATGATGGGGCACTATTCCTTTCTCTGATACCAATGATGGTACACTATTCCTTTCTCTGATATCAATGATGGCGCACTATTCCTTCCTCTTATACCAATGATGGTGCACTATTCCTTCCTCTGATACCAATGATGGGGCACTATTCCTTTCTCTGATACCAATAATGGTGCACTATTCCTTCCTCTTATACCAATGATGGTGCACTATTCCTTCCTCTGATACCAATGATGGGGCACTATTCCTTCCTCTGATACCAATGATGGTGCACTATTCCTTCCTCTGATACCAATGATGGTACACTATTCCTTCCTCTTATACCAATGATGGTGCACTATTCCTTCCTCTGATACCAATGATGGGGCACTATTCCTTTCTCTGATATCAATGATGGCGCACTATTCCTTCCTCTGATACCAATGATGGGGCACTATTCCTTTCTCTGATACCAATGATGGGGCACTATTCCTTTCTCTGATATCAATGATGGCGCACTATTCCTTCCTCTGATACCAATGATGGTGCACTATTCCTTCCTCTTATACCAATGATGGGGCACTATTCCTTCCTCTGATACCAATGATGGTGCACTATTCCTTCCTCTGATACCAATGATGGGGCACTATTCCTTCCTCTTATACCAATGATGGTGCACTATTCCTTCCTCTGATACCAATGATGGGGCACTATTCCTTTCTCTGACATCAATGATGGCGCACTATTCCTTCCTCTGATACCAATGATGGGGCACTATTCCTTTCTCTGATACCAATGATGGGGCACTATTCTTTTCTCTGATATCAATGATGGCGCACTATTCCTTCCTCTGATACCAATGATGGTGCACTATTCCTTCCTCTGATACCAATGATGGTGCACTATTCCTTCCTCTGATACCAAACAAACGTTAACCACTTCAATACAACTTCAACACTTTTACCCCCTTCCTGCCCAGGCCAATGTTCAGCTTTCAGCTCAGTGATAGCGGTGACCCCCAAGCCTGGCAAGGACCTGGAACTTTGTAAACCTTACCATTCAATATCATTGATAAATGTGGACACCAAGCTTTTGGCAAAGATACTGGCAAACCGGTTGAATACGGTAATTACATCCTTCATACATCCGGACCAGTCCGGGTTCATGCCGGGCAGGGGGACAGACATCAACATTCGTAGACTGTTCACCCATATAGACCTGGCTGATAAGGGGAACTCAGGAGTGGTTGCAGCGTTAGACGCCGAGAAGGCATTCGATTTGGTCGAATGGCTTTTTCTCTGGCAGGTACTGGAATGCTTTAGACTTGGACCCAGATTAATTTCTTGGATCCAACTCTTGTACAAGAGCCTGACTGCAAGAGTCCAAGTGAACGATCTACTGTCCACTCCCTTCAACTTGAGTAGGGGAGCCAGACAGGGCTGCCCCCTTTCCCCGGGGCTCTTTGCCCTGGCGATAGACCCTCTGGCAATTCTCTTGCGCCAGGACCCCAGGGTGAAGGGAATCCCAGTTGGAGTCCTTCATTAAAAAGTATCTCTTTATGTGGACGACATGCTGCTGTACCTAACTGACGCGGGTGCCCCCTTGAAGTCTGCTTTGGAGATAAATGACCAGTTTGGCCAATACTCTGGTATCCGTGTCAATTGGGACATGTTTTCCTGTTTTCCCTTCATCCCTCAGGCTCTGGAATGGACACTCAGACTCCCCTCCAGTGGGTAGAGGAGTTCACATATTTGGGGGTAAAAGTCAGGGATCCTTGCCTGCCTACCTAGAAGACAACTTTTTGCCCTTGGTCACTCAGTTCACTAAATGCCAGTCATGGAAAACCCTGCCGTTATCACCAGTTGGTAGAGTATACCTACTGAAAATGGTTTACCTTCCCATATTCTTGTATTTTTTTTAAGAAACACACCGATCTCTATCCCTAAATCAGTTGGACACTCTTATTACTACTTTTGTTTGGGCAGGGAAAACCCCACGATTGGCAAAACGAGTGCTACAGCTCCCTCTTTCCCAAGCGGGGCGGCAATGCCTCATTTCCAACTTTACTACTGGGCGGCAGTACTAGTGACTGTCCGCTGGTGGTTTAGCCAGCCCAAACAGAATCCAACAGTGACACTGGAGGCAGCGATTCTAGGGTCCTATCTATGCAGCCCTGAGCAATCTAGTGTATAGAGGATCCAAAGCCCATCTTGCAGTAACAACTCTGATGAAAATGACTGTTTGTGTATGACAGCAGGCAGGGGCTATATACAAAGCAGAATCTACCTTCTCCCCACATACCCCCTTATGGGGCAACCCACAGCTTAAGCACCACAACCACTTGACAAACCCCCAGCTTTGGGCATCCAAGGGAATTGTTACCCATAAACATATCTTAACTAACGGCTCTCTATCATCCTTTTCGGTGATGAGAGAGGAGTACGCTATACCATGAGCTCTAGATACTATCAGCTTAAACACGCAACCCAGGCGCAATTTCCTAACCCCATAACCCTTCAAACAGACCCTACGGAACACCTCCTGATTTTGAAAATTCTACTAAAGACCGTTTCATCCAACTTAAATTAAGATGACTGATGCCGTGTACACACAATCATTTTTCGGGTTGGAAAAAACAACGTTTTTCAGGCTGTAGAAAAAAACTATGTGTTTTTCAACTTGATCATTAAAACGGCCTTGCCTACACACGATCGTGAAAAAAAAATTCTCTAGCAAAGCGCAGTGACGTACAACACGTACAACGGCACTATAAAGGGGAAGTTCCATTCGGATGGCGCCACCCTTTGGGCTGCTTTAGCTGATTTTGTGTTAGTAAAAGACAATTCGCGCTTTTCTGTCTGTTACAGTGTGATGAATGTGCTTACTCCATTATGAACGGTAGTTTTACCAGAACGAGCGCTCACGTCTCATAACTTGCTTCTGAACATGCGCAGATTTTTCACGTCGTTAAAGCCCACACACGACCATTTTTTACAACCCGAAAAACGACAATGTTAAAAAACGTCGTTAAAAAATAGAGCATTTTTTTGGCCGTTTTTCAGAACCCGAAAAATTCTCTGAAGCCCACACACGATCGTTTTTAATGACATAAAAATAAACGTAATTTTTTACAACCCGAAAAATTATCGTGTGTACGCGGCATGAGACTGGTCGGCTGACTCATATGTTTCATTGTACGCCAGCAGGAATGCTAACATCTGACCTCTTAATACTCTGGCTTCTCAGCCTATATGCTTATGTATTGACTGTGTACTGTGTCACTGTTACTGTGTATAATGTTTTTTTATTGTTTTGAGTAATAACAATTCTTCTGTTAAGAAAATAAATAATTGGGTCAGGGTTTACTGCGGGTCAGGCTGGATGACTCACAGAGGCAGGTCTCTGGTGCCTACCCCTGTTCTGGAAGTTTGGAGAAACTTCTAGAAGTCAGTGGGCGAAGACCAGGAGAGTTGATATGTACACTTGAGGGAGCTTAGCCAGCCCCCAACAGAGGGTGGAGCCCTTAAATATGGGAGAGCCATGCTAGAAAATAAGTCAGTTGGAAGATGGAGAACTGAGGAGACTGTCAGTGTCCTTGAAGGGGGGCCCTTAACCCTTCCTTTCCCTTGCCCTGCGAGATCTTCGAAGCAGCTGTGTGGGTTGGTGAAGAAGCAGCCAGATGGGCTGGTAGTTCCTGCAGGCCTTCAAGCTGGGATAAGTGTCTACAGTGGAGTTGGAGATACTCCTGTATGCAGCCTACAACACATTGTGCTACTTTCTAAAGGACTTAGAGTTTCTAGCCCTTAAGGGTCTTTTGTATTTTTGATGATCAAAGACTTTCAGTGTCCAGGAAAGAGGACAGTTCAGGATTGTGTACATAGAAAGGAAGTTAACCCTGTTTATTGTTGCAGCATAATTTCTATTCCCCATCCAAGCTATTACCTCTAATAAACAACAAAAACCAAGCTCAAAGACTGTTCCTTGTGTCTGGATGGAAGTGGAAAAATGTTTGTCGCCTGTCTGTCAGAGAATAATGCCCAATGGTACATTTGTCCCTCTCTCACATTTTACTATTGATTATAGGGCATCAGGGGCATTTCTAGGTCTGCAAAAGATCTGGGGCTAGAGCCCATAGCAGCGGTCACCAACCTTTTTGCAGGCCCAAGGAGGGGGGCTGTGCAGAGCAGATACGGACATGGCTGGTGCAAGGATTTTTGACACCCTAGGCAAAACCTAATTTTGCTGCCCCCCTTGGCTCCAACACCTGACTCCACCCCCTTTGCTCTGCCCATGTATACCCCACCTTTCTAATGAAGCGCCCATCAAATGCAGCCCATCACTTCAGCCTCACCAGTGCCCATCACTTCAGCCTCACCAGTGCCCATCAATGCAGCCTCACCAGTGCCCATCAATGCAGCCTCACCAGCGCCCATCAAATGCAGCTTTACCAGCGCTCATCAAATGCAGCTTTACCTGGGCCCATCAAATGCAGCTTTACCTGGGCCCATCAAATGCAGCTTTACCTGGGCCCATCAAATGCAGCTTTACCTGGGCCCATCAATGAATGTTTGCTTGCTTCCATTGATTCGGGAGTTGGGAAACAGACACCATACTCCGCCGCCGCTGTACCTTTGACACTATGTGCAAACGAAGCGGTGGCTGCCTGCTGATGCTGAGACTAAGTTGCTTGCTGCAGAGAGAAAAGTGTAGGAACACCAGTGGCCGGGCACCCTAGGCAGCAGTGCTCCCTAGGTGACTGCCTAGTTTACCTAGTGGTAGCACCGGACACAGTCCCTCTGCCCTCTATGGGAAAATTGGATGGAAACAGAGCGCCTGTCAATTTCTATCTGATCCGATCGGATGGAAAATAGGACCACCATCCATCTGCTTTTTGCAGGCAGGATCAGAATGGATAGTGGCGGGCGTCAGCAGACACATCTCATCCGTCGCTCCATAGAGTACAATGCAGTGTCCGATCAGGTCCACCTGAAAAACTGGACAGCCCACGTGAAAGGACCCTTAGATCTACCATCAACTATATAGTCCAAAGGCCTGCCTTATGTGGTAAATATTGAATCAATTGTTAAAGTTTTCGCTCATATTGCATGGTTGTGGTAAAAATAAATGAGATTGTACATAAATTGTACAGTAAGATTGTAAAATGTATAGCCCACATTAGTCTGATATCACCAGAAAAAGTTTCCCCATTGAAAGATTTCCCTTCACTTTGCATCCACCAACCAGGACAAGTAGAGGAAATGAAAACAGTTTTGTCTGGAAATATACTTTAACCACTTAAGCCCCGGACCATATTGCTGCCTAAAGACCCAAGGTGTTTTTACAGTTCGGGACTGCGTCGCTTTAACAGACAATTGCGCGGTCGTGCGACGTGGCTCCCAAACAAAATTGGCGTCCTTTTTTCCCCACAAACAGAGCTTTCTTTTGGTGGTATTTGATCACCTCGGCGGTTTTTATTTTTTGCGCTATAAACAAAAATAGAGCGACAATTTTGAAAAAAATGCAATATTTTTTACTTTTTGCTATAATAAATATCCCCCAAAAACATATATAAAAAAAAAAATTTTCCTCAGTTTAGGGCGATACGTATTCTTGTACCTATTTTTGGTAAAAAAAATCGCAATAAGCGTTTATCGATTGGTTTGCGCAAAATTTATAGCGTTTACAAAATAGGGGATAGTTTTATTGCATTTTTATTAATTTTTTTTTTTTAATACTAATGGCGGCGATCAGCGATTTTTTTCGTGACTGCGACATTATGGCGGACACTTCGGACAATTTTGACACATTTTTGGGACCATTGTCATTTTCACAGCAAAAAATGCATTTAAATTGCATTCTTTATTGTGAAAATGACAGTTGCAGTTTGGGTGTTAACCACAGGTGGCGCTGTAGGATTTGGTGTACACTGTGTGTGTGTTTACAACTGTAGGGGGGTGTGGCTGTAGGACTGACGTCATCGATCGAGTCTCCCTACATAAGGGATCACTCGATCGATGCAGCGCCATAGTGAAGCACGGGGAAGCCGTGTTTACACACGGCTCTCCCCGTTCTTCAGCTCCGGGGAGCGATCGCGACGGAGCGGCTATAAACAAATAGCCGCGCCGTCGTCCCGGATCGCTCCCCGAGGGGACCCGACCGCCGCAAGTTGCGGGGGGGGTCCCGATCGGACCCCCGACCCACGTCTAGGCAGGGACGTACAGGTACGCCAATGTGCCTGTACGTGCCATTCTGCCGACGTATATGTACATGCGGCGGTCGGGAAGGGGTTAAAGATAATTATGCAGTACATAACATACATGCACATACAATTCCAGTGCATAGTATTGTAACTTTATCATTTTCAGGCCCCATCCCGTGTGCATGTGATATTTTCATCAAGTAAATCTTTTTAATTTATGGAATAATTTTTAGCTCTAAACGCTGTAACAAAAGGAATCGGTCACAATTTTGCAGCCATTGTCTTAAGTCTGTGGGTAGCCAAAGGCCTCTTGCACACGGGGGCATCTAGCTGCTGTGCGTGCCTACCGGCATTTAGTGCATAGACCCCAGATGGACATACCTCACAAATTTTTGAGATGGGAATGAGGGACACCTACTAGCAAAAGCATGTAGGCATAGGACACACCCCCTGCCACACCCCATTAAAGAAGAATTAAGATAACAAAAGATTTGTTAAACCCACAAGGGCTTTTTTTTTTTTTTTACCACTTCTATTACTTTATATTGACTTTTGAAATTTTCAAATGCAGCAATTTAGATTTTGGATGAAAGATCAGAGGACAGTCCCTCGAAATCAGGGACAGTCCCTCGAAATCAGGGACAGTCCCTCGAAATCAGGGACAGTTGGGAGCTATGGATGGATGGTCCTATACCAAGTGGCGCTCTTGTTTAGGGCCCTATACATCGAGGGATGAATGGCTGGAACACAGGTCTTCTGCCATCCATAGACTTTGACAAACTGCAGGCAGCAGGGTTGGACGGTGGACACTGTACCTGTGCCTCTTGTGCACAATAAAATGCTGGAAGATATACGCACAGCAGCTAGATATCCCCATGTGCAAGGGGCCTAAGACCTTGTGTTATTTTCCTATGCAATGACAGACTCTGCTTGCTAGATACTGTCCAATTTTTTTTAAATTGGGTAGGCGTTCTAGTGCCACCTTCTGTTCATTCTGAGTAGTGCAAAAACAATAGTTAGGTGTTCAAATAGAAAGATGCAGAATGGGAGTTTTAAGGTACGTATTGATCAGATTAGAGAAAGATATATAAAAATAATTTATTTTTATAAACATCGTTAAAAGACATATATTAATAAAACCGGTTTAATGATGTTTTTAAAAAAATGTTTATATATATATATATATATATATATATATATATATATATATATATATATCTGTCTCTAATCTGATCAATACGCACCTTAAAACTCCCATTCTGCATCTTTCTATTTGAATTTCTTCTAAATTTGGGGAGGTGGTGCATTTAGAAAAAAACGTGTATCCTTCGGAAACCTATTTACAATGTTTAGGGGTTGTTTATTTACATTGAAGGACTACATTCCATTGCAATACATTGTTCTTTATCACCGATCTATTAATTAATTTGAGAGAAAAACATTCATGGATAAAATGTTCTGGAAGTTTTCTAGGACTGTGTCTACATTCATCTTTTTTTATTACAGGTATTTATATAGCGCAAACAATTTACTTACATGGACATGGACAATTCACTTACATGGACATCACAAGGCTCATTTTCTTCCGCGGGCACCAACAATATGGGACTTATTTTCCACTCACTGATATGAATTTTAGGGTTTTTTGTACTTCTGCCAACACCAGTGACAATTTTTTTCTCCTCACTGACTCTCCTTTTCACTGACACCAATGATGGGGCTTATTTGTTCCCCCATGGACATCAGTGATATGGCGTCTTTCCACTCCTACCAACATAGGGTAATTTTCCTTCCACTAACACCACTGATATGGGCTGACACCAACAATAAAACCTTCTTGCTGACACCAATATTTGGTCTTATTTTTACTTCTAATGACACCAACGGTGGGAACTAGTTTACCCCACTGATATCAGTGATTGAATGAACAGTAACACGTGTACAGCGAAGGCGTTGGCCATTGGTTTGTACAGGGTAGAAATCTGTCCGGAGCTGTAAGGCCCTGTACACACGACTGGATCTGTCCGCTGGGATTTATCCGCAGATCAGTTCCAGCGGACAGATCCGGTCGTGTGTAGGCCCGAGCGGACATTTTCCAGCGGATTAAAATCCTGCCGACGGATTTCCAGCGGATAAAAATTTCTTAGCATGCTAAGAAATCTATCCGCTGGAATCCTGTCCCTCGGACTTATCCGGTCGTCTGTACAGACTCACCGGATAAGTCCGCCCGATCCCCATCCCTCGCATGCGTCGAAGTGATTCGACGCATGCGTGGAAGTATTTACCTTCCAGGGTCGCGCACGTCGCTGCGTCATCGGCGCGGCGACGGCGCGGCCACGTCACCGCGGATGTTTTCCGCGGGGATTTTGATCTGATGGTGTGTACAGCCATCAGATCAAAATCCGCCAGCAGACATATCCGGTGGAAACGGTCCGGCGGACCGTTTTCAGCGGATATCCGCTCGTCTGTACGAGGCCTAAGAGTGCTTACATTTCTCTGCTGGAAATAATCTAAAATGAAAAATCTTTCAGCTGTCTTCTACCAGTTATTTAAAGGGATGCACCATAATAAGAAAGGTAATCAATTGGTAATGGCTGTCTTTTTCCAAGGACTGGCTCCACATGTAACTGCAATGCATGGTAATAGACAATGGTGCATTGTGCTGCCATTCATGTTGAATTGATTGGCTTGATTTTGAAATACGCAATAACGTGATTGAGGTCAAACACTGGGCTGCTGTTAAATTTACCCATGAAGTTGCTGCTCTCCCCTCCACCCCCCCAGTGTTGCCAACCTACCAGATTTAAATTTACTGGCACAACACCCAAAATTTACTGACGCAGCCACATTTTTACTGGCATTTCACAAAAGTTACTAAATTACATTTCTAGGTGCAAAATTCTGTATTTAGGCTACAAACAAGTACGCTAGGCAAATAGCAATGTGATTTAAGGTAGATATTAAAGCGGATCTCCACTCTAAAGTGAAGTCGCGCTGATCGGCACCCTCCCCCCTCCGGTGTCACATTTGACACCTTTCAGGGGGGAGGGGGGTGCAGATACCTGTCTGCTTCCCGTCCGTCCCCCGTTGTATGCTGGGAACACTCGGCTCCCAGCACACAGCGGGAGCCAATCGGCGGGCGCAGCGCGGCTCGCGCATGCGCCGTAGGGAACCGGGCAGTGAAGCCGGAGCGCTTCACTTCCTGGTTCCCTCACCGTGGATGGAGGGGGGAGCAGCAGGGTGACGAGCGATCACTCGTCATCTGCTGCGGACGGCGCTGGACTCCAGGACAGGTAAGTGTCCTTATATTAAAAGTCAGCAGCTGCAGTATTTGTAGCTGCTGGCTTTTAATATATTTTTTTAGTGGCACATCCGCTTTAAGGTAAAAAAAACATACATTGTTATTTTCAATATATTAAGGGCAAATTATTTAGTCACATTACCCCCTGCCTCCATCCCCCTCTGCCACCAACACCCCCTGCCTTCACCCCCCTCTGCGGTGCCACAATCTCCCCCTGCCTACAATCTCCCCCTGCCTCCAATCACCCCCGGCCTCCACCCCCCTCTGCAGTGCCACCAACAACCCCTGTCTCCATCCCCCACCCTCTGCGGTGCCACCATCCCCCTCTGTGTTGCCACCAACACCCCCTGCCTCCAATCACCCCCTGCCACTAACACCCCCTGCCTCCAATCTCCCCCTGCCACTAACACCCCCTGCCTCCAATCTCCCCCAGGCCCCCTGTCTCCAATCACCCCCTGCCTCCATTTTCCCCTGCCTCCATCCCCCTCTGCGGTGCCACCAACAACCCCTGCCTCCAATCACCCCCTGCCACTAACACCCCCTGCCTCCAATCTCCCCCTGCCTCCAATCTCCCCCAGGCCCCCTGTCTCCAATCACCCCCTGCCTCTATCGTCCCCTGCCTCCATCCCCCTCTGCGGTGCCACCAACAACCCCTGTCTCCATCCCCCACCCTCGGCGGTGCCATAATCCCCCTCTGCGGTGCCATCAACACCCCCTGCCTCCAATCACCCCCTGCCACTAACACCCCCTGCCTCCAATCTCTTTGAAAGATAAAAAGTGCATTTTATATACAACTATATAGATCAGACCAAAATGAGGGACAAATGAGGGGGAAAGAGGGAAAGAGGGACATTGCTCCAAATCAGGGACGGTTGGGAGCTATGGTTTTGAGTTGTCACCAGGAGCATAATAGAGGGGAACTCTTCCAATGGGGACACTAGTTTTGGTGACCTGGGGGTCCTGAAGGAATTCTCTTAATTTGTAGCGACTTCCTGTTTGGCTATGGGAAAGTGAAGGAAATCTCTGCAATGGGATACAGATGGCAAAACAAATTACATGGGTTATCACCCTCCCAGGATCACTGGGGATTATTTTGATAATAGCTGCAGATTTGAAAATATTAAAAATACGTTTTAAATTACATTTAATTACATGTTAAATCTTTTGTGAGATTTTAGTGATTGGTTTATATATACATTATTTTTTACTGTGCTTATTTTGTTTTGTTGATATAGTGGTGTTGTAACGTTTGGTAAAGACCTCAGCAAGGGGATTGCTTGTTTTTGCTGCTCGTAACATCCTTGGCTGTTATTCAGCTAGGTTCCAGCATCATTGACCCTTAGCATTTCTTGTGTAAAGGATTGCAACATATCAATTCCTCGGAATTAGACAGGGGAGGGGGTTGAATGGCATAAATACAGATTTCTTTTTGTGCAGTCCCCTGTTGATGTAAAGCTTTTTTTCTCCTATTGATGAAGAAAACACACCTCAAATAACTACATATAACGTTTTTCTTTATTAAAAAAATTATTATTAAAAAAATGTCCTTAAATAACTGCTTTACGTGTACCCAGCATATGGCAATTCCAATGCACCAGCTTGATCTGGTGAAAAATGAAAGTGAACAATTAGTTGGAAAGTGAACATGCTCTACTACTCCTTTAGTTACAGAGGGTCAATGATTCATGCAAGAAATACTCCCTTTCCTATAATTTTTTTTAAAAAAAGACCGTGTTCATACAGATGAAGGCTAATTTACTAAAGGAGAATCTTCACACAATAAATTGAATGTGAACATTCACTTCAAATATCCAGTTATCAGCAGATGAAATAAGAAAAGGGGAATTGGCTGTTCACATGATTGGATGATCGGTAATCGTCTGGGAGCGATCCGGGATTAGGGGGCAGCTATTCGTTTCTAGCCACCCCCTCGCGATCGCTCCCGGCGAATCATCTGCCGCCTCTGCCCGCCCTGCCTGTGTAAGTGTAAACACAGGCAGGGGGAATTGATGTCATCTCTCCTCGTGGAGGTCTTTTCGACCGACGCTGAGGAGAGAGAAGACATCAGAACTGTGAGTTGCACTTAACAGTACACTGACAGAGTCACACATAGGCACACAACCCCCCCAGTCACCCCCCAATCACCCCCCCCCCCCCCAGCCCCCTGTCACAGTGTCACTGATTGCAGTGATAATTTTTTTTCTGATCACTGCATTTAGTGTAATTTCTGACAAAAAAAAGTGTTAGGGCAGTTAGCTTTAGGCCCCTTTAGGTCCAGGGTAGCCCCCTACCCCCCCTAATAAAGGTTTAACCCCTTGATCACGCCCTAGTTAAAAGCTGTGTAAATTGCAGAAAATGTACCCTAGTTTGTAGACACTATAACTTTTGCGAAAACCAATAAATATACGCTTATTGTGATTTTTTTTACTAAAGACATGTGGCTGAATACATTTTGGCCTAAATGTTTGACTAAAATTTAGTTTATTCAATATTTTTTACTTTTTATTATAAGAAAAATCAATTTTTTTTCAAAATTTACGGTCTTTTTCTGTTTATATCGCAAAAAATAAAAATCGCAGAGGCAATCAAATACCATCAAAAGAAAGCTCTATTTGTCGGAAGAAGAGGACACAAATTTTGTTTCGGTACAACATTGCATGACCGCGCAATTACCAGTTAAAGCAGCGCAGTGCCAAATTGTAAAAATACCTCTGGTCCTTTAGCTGCATATTGGTCAGGGGCTTAAAGGGTCACTAAAGGAAAAACATTTTTTTGCTGAAATGACTGTTTACAGGGTATAGAGACATAATAGTTAACTGATTCCTTTTAAAAATGATTAAAAATAGATAAAAACCTATCATATAATGTACCTGCAGTTTAGTTTAGTTTTTGCTGTTGTTTCCTGGTTCTCTGATGTACAGAGACAAAGAGCCAATAGAGGGCAGTGAAGGTTTTGCAAAACGAAACTGGGTTGGTGCTGAGGGGTTATAGACACACAGAAATCACACCTCCTTAATTAGTCACCACAGTGAGAAATCTCCCAGTACTGTGGTGATCAGGAAACCGACAACCAGGAAGTGTCCAGAACAGAGAGAAATTACAGCAACATCAAAGCAAAAACGAACAATGAGGTCATGAAACCAGGACTGCAGTAAGGTAAAGGAAGCTATTTAGCTAAAAAAAAAAAATCCTTTAGTGACCCTTTAAGTGGATAATATTCAGTTACATTTTACAGATAAAAAAAATTAGATTAAATAAATGTAGCACCCTTGTCTTATACAGGGGCTACTGGTAAAATGTTCTGAGCTAGGTGGTAACTAACCTGGTTGATTTATAGTCTTTGTGATCATTTAGGTTTTCTGTGGTTCCTCCCTTCTCTCAGTAGGTGGCACTGTTGCCTTTGGCATTAGCATGATGAGCTGCAGGGAGACAGAGTTATGAATATGCATATCTCTTTCAGCCAATCAGCAGTTTCAGGTCACTGTGCATGCTGGAAGAGAGTATATATTTAGAGGAAGACCGGTGATGGAGGTCTTCACCCTCAGATTTTGGTCTGGTGTGGATGTGTGAGGAACAGCTGCGTTGGATTAGGCCTGGAGTCTGAGGCCTGGCCATGTACTCTAAGGCTCTGCCAGAGAGAGCCTGCCTGCCTGGGGGCTTTGCCAGAGAGAGAGAGAGCTTCTTGTTGCCTGGAGGCATGAGGAGAATGATGGAGTTCTGAGATTAAGTACCAGAGTTACTCTTCATGAGTCAGGAACTGTGGAGAGGCTGGGAAAGCATCAAGGGGAACTCATCCTAGGAAACCCTTAATGAGACAGCTTATGCTACATAGGTACAGAACATTGGATGAAGGCCTAAGGCCCTTGTTCTGTATTGCTGTCTACCTGGATGTTTTGTATTTTGAGTCTACTGATCTGTCTGCATATCGTCCTAGGGTGACCTGTGCCCCAACCCTCTCTCCTGAATTTTTTTCTGTGGTGAGCAATAAACTGTGGTGGCTTTTCTTTTCCCCCCTTTTTCAACTGGCAAGCCTGGAAATAACACACTTCCTGTTCTAGGGTGGCTATGCTCACTCCATTGTATCTATGGAAGATGCCGTTGTTGCCCATCTAGAACAGGACTACAAACACGCCTTTCTTTTTTTAACTCTTCGATTACATTACATGTAGTAATAGGGGGGATTAGTAGCTTATGGAAGATAGTTTGGAAGGAAGATACAGGTAGATATCCTTTAATCTATTTGTAAGAGGGAGTTAGAATCCCTTTTATTGTGTTCTCCAGTCAGTTTGGATTTAACTTTCCTCTCCCTGCCTAGGCTATATAAAGTGGGGGTAGGAGCTGTTAGTGGATTGGTGCATGAGAAGAGAAAGACAGTTTGTGGTGGTTATCGCCATATTTTTAGCGACATGTGTAAGTGTGCTGGTCAGGTGTCCACAAACTTTTGGGCATTTAAAAAATCCTGTCTTAATTATAGTTTGTTTTAAAATATGTACATCTCAGCAGCCACATTTGTTTATATTACCTAACAGATACTAACAGATTTTATCTCAGCAGATGTTTGGTGGTAATGGGAACCACACATTTTTTCATATAAAGGCATTTGTTAAATCTACAAATCTGTCTATACAACATAGCCATGAAGCAAAAAGCATTTCAAATTATGAAATTCCATGGGTATGGCCTGATGCGGCATGGAGTAGGAAGAATGAGGTGAGAGCTATGCTACCAGACTCATCCTGTAACCTATCCCGCTTTGAACTAACTGTGTTTAATGTCTACAATGTACCACTCTATTACATTGGAACCCACTTTACTGACAAATAAGGGCAATCTAAGCCGTTACTGGCAGATTGTAACAGTTCTGAGTCAAGCAAAATGGCGCTGCAACAGCCTCAGAAGATGATAATCCCTCATCACCTGCTCAATAGCCCATAGACATAAAAAATGCTTGAGGCATTAAACACAGACTGCCAATCCACACTAACATTAAAGATCAAGGAAGTAAAAGTGGACATATCCCTCATACAGCAGGATCTTCAGAAACTTTGGATAGGGTGACTGAAACTAAACATTGCATCAGGCAGCTGGAAGACCAACTACTTCCAATACAGCATTTATCAGACCACCAAGACTGGCAGCTCCAAATGTTACAACAACATCAAGACGACTTGGAGAACAGGATGCGCCAGAGCAGTCTTAACTTTATGGTGCTGTCTAATAGAGCTGCACGATTCTGGCCAAAATGAGAATCACGATTTTTTTCTTAGAATGAAGATCACGATTCTCTCACGATTCTCACGGCGTAAAATCTTTTACATTTATACAAAAAAAAAAATGGGCTAACTTTACTGGCTATTTTTTTTTTAAATTCATTAAAGTAATTTTTTCCCCAAAAATTGCATTTAAAAAGACTGCTTCGCAAATACAGTGCAACATAAAATATTGCAACAACCGTCATTTTAATAATGATTTTAACTTGAAAAGAGCTGTCAGAAAAAGGTTTGGTGTTTAAGTGGTTAAACGTTCCTAATTTACATACAGAAGTCAATGTGATACAATGTTTAGACTTAACTTTCCACTGATAAAGAATGTTTTCAAAACTTGGCAGGCTGCCCAGACTTGGCAGACTGCCCAGACTTTGACTTTTGGCTGAGAGCAGACAGGAAATTCTTTGCATACCAAAGTGCAGAGAGAAAATTATTTTCATGTCAAAGATCGTGAAACCCTGTGTCAAGAATCGCAACGGGAAAAAGATCGTGATAACGATTCTTGACGATTAATTGTGCAGCTCTACTGCCTAAGCAAGTGGAGTAAACAAACCTGCCTGGGTTTCCAGAGGTTTTATTAACCTGTATGTAAGCAGGTTGGAAGGGTTAGTGGGTGCTATCCGAGCTAGGAGGATTGGTGTTAAAGTTTTGCCTGCTCGCCTGAACTTTTTGGTGGCGTTTCCTGTTTGGGTCTGGCCCACTTGCCTGTGTGATATTATTTGGGACAGTGGTCTGGTCCAAGAGAGTCCCCTGAAGAGTCTCCCACAAGGAGACCAGGGAGCCGACAGTGGATCCACAGGATACACTTAATGACCATGGTTCAGCCTTAAGCGTGAGTCCCGCAGGCGTTGGATGCAGGAGAAGAGACCTGTAGGGGTAGGAGAAGGACACCAGTCATGGCTCACAACAGATTTTTAACTTTGCCCTGAAGATACCAGCACTGGACTATGCCTTGGAAGGATTTAAACTCGCGTGAGGGAGCCTGTAAGAGACTATGGACACTGAAAGGCACTTTTATTATTATGCCAGGGCAGCACATCAGCCTGTAGGCATAGTTAGGTGTAAGGAAGTATCATATTTTGCCTGTTGGACTGGACAATATCTATTTTTGCACCTTTGCTAAGTGTTTGAAACTTTGTCCCTGCCTGGTCTGAAGTCATTAAAGAGGTGTATCCTAAGTAACTGGCACACACAGAGTTAACCAGTGGGTCTTTTTAACACATTGGGCTATGGAGACATCAGCGTAGAAAGGAGTAATGCAAAGACATAAGTAGTTACCTAGAGTAACAGAAGTTTAATGAGCAGCCTGTTGATAGCGTGTTACTGTTATAGGTGGCACGACCTCTAGCAGCGAGGAAGATGTTGTCGGCATTCCTCCTGCCAGAGGTCTGACTCAGAGGTACCTTTTCTGTACAATGGTACGGAACGTCAAGAGTTAAGTTGAGTGCACATATGAAGCCCACACAGAGTGATTCATATTTTAGTAAGATTGTCCAATCATACGTTCGTATTTTCGCTTGTTCGTTATTTTGCTTATTCGTAATTCCGTAATTTTCGTATTTTGGTTCTTTCAGCTTTTCGGATGTTCGAATTGATCTGAATGTACGAATACTAACAAATTTGTACGAAAATCCATTCGTTACGAACGGGAACGCACATTTCTACTATCAAACAACGTGTCAAGCAGAACATGAAGTATTGTAAAAATTCCTATCTGTTTCACAGGTGTCAGAAGAAAATGGAACCTTTTCCAACAAGATAACAAACTTTCTGTAGTAGATTTGGAAAGGATTTGAGCCTCTATCAGGATTTTATTCCTGTCTGTGTTACCATTAGGGCAATTTCCATCACCTACTGTCCCAGTGACGAGGATCTGACAGAATGAGAAATGTTCTTTCCTCAAAGACAGATAGCATATAAAAGAGAAACATCTGCTCAGTGGGTAATAAAAATAATTCAAAACCCAAGTGAAGTTTAAACCCTTCCACTCTATCCAAAATACATAAAAAAAATTGTATGGAGCTTGTTTTAATGTATTTTTACAGTTAGTATAAAATTTAGTATCTTAATTTATACAAGTTTTTTGCAATCCCTCAAAGTTTAGGCTGGTGTCTTGACTGCTGCGCCTGTTGTCCTGTCTCGGGGTAGCTCCTTTTTCTCCTAATTCTCCTATGGAGCCACCATTGCATGGAGGGACTAGAGCTGTGTCTCCCTACACTGTGTACATCAAAAGAATCTCACAGCCCCATAGCAAGGCTGGCCTTTCCTGCTCCTCCCTCCGCTATACTAACAGGCTACCTAGAGACTGCACTGTCCACTGTTAAGAAGGAAAATAAGTGGGCCTTGTTTGACAATTAAATTTATAGGTGCCACATTCCAATTGTACACCAAAAACGAATCCATAGAAAAAATTGTGTTTTTAAGGCATCAACCTAAATGTACTGATGTACTGTATGTTTAGATAGTAAAGTGGCCCCTTGGTTATATAGGGATCAAATCCTTATGGTTAAAAAAATGTTTTATACTGGATTGCATACAAATTTTAATAATTTATTTTATTAAACATTATGGAACTTAAAGCGGTAGTTCCCCCTCAAAAAAATTGTTACCCTTAGATTGATGCTCATTTTGTCTAGGGGAATCGGCTAGTTGTTTAAAAAACGAAGCTGTACTTACCGTTGTAGAGAGCGATCTTCTCCGCCGCTTCCGGGTATGGTCTTCGGGTCTGGGCGTTCCTTCTTTATTGACAGGCTTCCGGCAGGCTTTCGACGGTCGCATCTATCGCGTCACGATTTTCCGAAAGTAGCCGAACGTAGGTGCGCAGGCGCCGTATAGAGCCGCGCCGACGTTCGGCTTCTTTCGGCTACTCGTGACGCGATGGATGCGACCGTCGGAAGCCTGTCGGAAGACTGTCAATCAAAATAGGAACGCCCAGTCCCGAAGACCATACCCGGAAGCGGCGGAGAAGATCGCTCTCTACAACGGTAAGTACAGCTTCGATTTTAAAACTAGCCGATTCCCCTAGACAAAATGAGCATCAATCTAAGGGTAACATTTTTTTTGAGGGGGAACTACCGCTTTAAGATCCATAATGTTTATTAAAATAAATTATTAAAATTTGTATGCAATCCAGTATAAAACATTTTTTTAACCATAAGGATTTGATCCCTATATAACCAAGGGGCCACTTAACTATCTAAACATACAGTACATCAGCTGTCTATATTATAATATGGTCAATAATTCAACACGTTTCAATCAATTATGTTATCTTCCTCAGGGTAAATCGTACTGTATACTAATGAAATGGATTTGTGGATATGCAAAAAATCTCTAGTCTCTAGCAGTCCTTCGATGCCATCAAAGGGGAAAAGATAAACACAAGAGTCCAATATGGCGTCTCAGCTTCAAATTCCTGGATGAAAACTTTCCAGGAGTTCATGTTAGCACCATCATATTATGTAAAATCAGTCATAGGGTGCATACAGTTAAGGGTATTCCAACAAATAGATATCAGTAGCCCTCAATTCAATCACCAGTCCATTGGCACACAGATCACATTAATTCACCTCACAAAGTTAAAGTGTATTTATCATACACCTTATGGTTGTAATTACTCTATATGGGTTTCTTCAGTTTTTACTGGATTGTATACACATTTTAATATTTTTTTGTAATAAGGATTATGGATTTTAATATTTTGGCAGTTGTTATTTTTGATGCCTTAAAAATCCTATTCTTTCTATGCATTTGTTTTTAATGTCCACTGTTAACTCTTTCCTGTAAAGTTTAGGGATATAGCACTGAGAGAGCAGGGGCCAACAGCATTAAAAGTGCTGGGCTAAGAAATTTAACAAATAATTTACTGGGGGATGTTTATTAAATTGTGCTCAGTGTGTTAGGCTAACAAAAAAAATCACTGAGGGTTTAATACTACTTTAAGTTAACAGTACTCCTAGAAGTATGGGTCTGAAGTAGGAGAATAATTTAGGTTAAGTCAAGACCTTTATAAACTATCTCTAGTGTTGACATTGTTCTAGGGGACTCTTCTGTAATAGCATAAGCTTTGTAAATATGTTTTTCCTTTTGTTTAGGAACATATTTGCATATTGTTTCCAGCAATTGCTCAAAGAGTTTCTTAAAATGTACTCTTGTCTTCATTTGCTAATCCTGCTCTGACAGTTGTCACCACGTTGCCTGGCAGCACAGAACATTAAGCTGGTATGATAGAATGCTGGTATTGTTAATAAAAGAGTATTGTATGACCATGTGCAGTAGTCGTTTCCTGATTGTAAGCCAGCCAAGTTGGGATTGGCCAATACCAAAAGAAATCATTAATTTATAAAGGAGAGTTGTAGACATTTAGATCATAGAAACTGCCCAGGAGACTTAGAAAGGAGCCGTACTGTCCTTCTTCTAGAGATGGTCAAACAATAGAGGAAAAGAAGAAGCAGGAAATTTGGTATCATCCTATATCATTTTATTTCATAAACTGGACTCTGTGACATCCTCTCCAATATGTCTCCAATCTGTTTGCTCCCGGTGGTGGCTACTGGGCTAGTGTTTATCCTGCATTTTGCAAGTACGTAATTTTGAAAAAAAAACTTTTTACATATCGAGCCATGCATTTTGTGTGTTTTGTACCTAGAGGTAGTGAATGGAAATGAAGAAAGCGCTATCAGGATTACAGTGGGACCTCCAGTAATTTAATGTCAAGCCAATGATGATGGCTAAAAGTAATTTATTGGAACAAGGATAGATAAACCCATTGCAGATGATACGATACCAAGCCGGCGTGGATGGATGTAGGTAGGCCAACGTCCGCTGGGTCTGGTGGGCATTAAGGTAGAAATTATCCACCGTATGTGCAACAACCAGCCGTACCAAAAACCGTGACACTGAGGTGGAAGGCCAGGACTGGAGGGAGCTGCCAATCAGACCAACCTTGAACACAGAGCCTACCTATATGTATCCACACCGGCTTTGTATCGTATCATCTGCAATAGTTTTATCTATCCTTGTTCCAATAAATTACTTTTAGCCTTCACCATTGACTTGACATTACTGATATATATTGAATTACTAGAGGTTCTATGTTCCCACTGTAATCCTGGCGCTGTCTTCATTTCCATTTACAACCTCAGTCACTGTGTGTGCTTTTATTGATAGCTGCATCAGGTTGGCCCCTGGACAGTGGACAGTGAGATTCTCTATAGAGTGCAGCGCCTGGAAAATTGTGTTTGTTTCTGTACCTAGAGTTAGTCAAACACAGAACAAGTGTTGTCACCAATGCTCAAGTTTACAATCTATAGAGTGCAAATCTTTTGGGGATTGACTTCAACTTTGCAAGGGGGACATCTGGTTGTAAGACTGAAAGTCTAGGTGGAGGGCCGATGTATTTGGGTTTGTAGACAGAAAAGACAAGGGTTCTCACACCACAGAAGTGGAGTTTCAGGATGACTTATACCCCATACACACGATCGGAAATTCCGACAGCAGAAGTCCGATGTGAGCTTTCGAATGGAAATTCCGACTGTGTGTATGCCCCATCGGACTATTGCTGTCGGAATTTCCGCCAACAAAAGATTGAGAGCTGGTTCTCAAATTTTTAGATGGAAAAAATTCCTATTGGAAAATCCGATCATCTTTAGCAATTCCGACCCAAAAAATTCAGACGCATGCTCGGAAAGAATTTGACACATGCTCGGAAGCATTGAACTTAATTTTCGGCTCTTCGTAGTGTTGTATGTCACCGCGTTCTTGACGGATGAAAGTTCAGAGAACTTTTGTGTGACTGTGTGTATGCAAGTCAAGCTTGAGCGGAAATTTCGTCGGAAAAACCACCCGAGGTTTTTCCGATGGAAAATCCGATCGTGTGTACCCGGCATTACAAGATTACCTGGCGCAGGGACATGTGGGGGTGATGCCTGGTGTTTTAAGTGGTGAGGGAGGTTTTTTATTTCCAGTCAGCTGTGGTTGCCGGTAAATTGAGAGTTACCCCACTCATCCTCACCTATTTTATAGGTAACAGATACCTTAGTGTTCATATGTGCCTTCAAAGACCCTAGTCCAACTTAGGTCTTACGTTTATTTATTCTAAAAAAAAAATGTTTTCATTTGGGCCCTTTTTACAAAATGTTGTTAATATAAGCCAGCAAAGGCCATCAAGTCCAATGGTATAGTATATGTGCAGAGAGCACACATGTTTAACTACTTTTGTAGAGTTTTCCTAATGTCATTTTTATTTGACTTTTACATATATACTGGTTTACCTTTTAATAACCTGTTATTATATCAGATGTAGGATTTCTGTAATTTAACCACTAGAGGTAGGGTAGAATTACTAGCAACACATGGATTATTAACAAGAAAATAAATCATATGGATTATGAAAATTCACACTCAGTCAAAGAACACAAAAAGAGCACACACCCAATCACAGCACACAGACAAAACACACTCATTTACAGCATGCAGGCAGAGTGTACAAGAGTGTACATTTGGTCATAGAACACATCAAAGCAGGCCATAGATGGAAATAATCTCAGAATCAATAAAAATTATGAAAAAAAACTTCACACAAAAGATTTAATCATTGAATAATCCCAAAAAATCCCCCAAAAAATCCACATAAATATCTTCTTCCACCTCTGTGAACTAACAAGATGTGATGCAAAACAAAACACATAAAGTGCCCGTGCAATCCTCCACCTCATTGCAATCAATCCTCCTCCTCACTGACCGCTCACCTCACCTTATGACATAACTAGGAATGGCCGCGGGATGTCGTCACATGTCAAGCTCCTATGCTGTACACGTTGCCTCCGGGGTCTGGACTTTGTCAGTGGGGGCATTTTTTTCCACAAAACTGCCGCTTGCTGGATTTTTTCTCTTTTTCGGACTATCCTCTGTAAATACTCCGTTAAATACACAGACCAGCACCAACAACCATGCCACGGTTAAAGTCAATTAAATCCCCTTTGTTCCCCATTCTGATGCTCGGTTTGAACTTCAGCAAGATGTCTTTGCCACATCTAGATGCCCATATGCATTGAGTTGCTGCCATTTGATTGGCTGGTTAGCAATTTGTTTTTCTAAACAATTGAATGGATGTACTTAAAGTGGAGTTTCCGCCTGAAAAAAAAAATTCCACCAAAAATCTAAAAAAAAAAAGAAAATGAAAAAAATATTTTTTTTTTACTTACCCTAAATAGCTGTTGCTATGCGGAAGTGCCGAATTTGCCTCTTCATCCTCCGCGGTGGATTTTCTTCCTCCTCCTACACTCGGTGTCTTCTTGTGAATGGGGCACGCTGCATTCTGGGAACTGTGTGTGTCCCAGAAAGCAGCCGGCCCATTCACAAAGCGCCGCGCTGCTCGCGCATGCGCAGTAGGAAACGGGCAGTGAAGCCGTACGGCTTCACTGCCTGTTTCCCTTACTGTGGATGGCGGCGCTTGGAGCTGCCAGGATCGAGGATTGGCCTCGGCGGGGGCCGACATTGCTGGCGGCTAGGACAGGTAAGTGTCCTTATTAAAAGTCAGCAGCTACAGTGTTAGTAGCTGCTGACTTTTATTTTTATTTTTTTTTGGAATGGAACCTCCGCTTTAAAGAAAATGGCCATTGTGTGTATGTTTCTTCATATCGGAAGGAGTATCCTTTGTTATAAAGTACGAAAAAACTGTTGTGGATTTAGGAGATTTTATTGTTGGGAAAAGAAGGAATACTTGAGGCTCCCTCCATGTTGCATCTATGAGCTTCTGATGTTAATCTTGTGGCCATCTGAAGCCATCCACACTTGCTTATGCTTTGTTCGCTATGTGATTAATCTATAAAGAATTTTTGATATTCTTACCAATAAAGGTTGATGTGAGAGACCCAACCAGGACAGGGGCTTTTAGGGGACTGCAGGGAAGCCTGTTGCCTACTGACTATGAGCCCTGGCTTTTGAGGGGGCTCTATATTTTGGATGTGTGTGCCTATGGGACCCTTGGAGTGGTCTTGCTTCTGATTCAAGGCCATGTCTCCCCAAAATACAATCTGGACCCAGATACATATTTGGGGCCTCTATGCCCAAATCAGCAATGACTGCCTATTTAGACTGTGAGACTCAGAGTAGATAATAATATAATCAGCTCATACCAACCTGATACTGGGGTCTCCTGCTATAATCTGTTTAAGGTGTTATGTGTGCCTTTGCCCCATTCTGTGCCTCCTAGATTGAGTTCCAATTGTTAATTGAGTTACCTATTGTTTCTGTCCACTCATCTCTTTGAGATGAGATTAATATTGTATCCACTTTACCTTGTTATTGAACCATTCTGGGATGTTATGTGTTTATATTTTTAATAATGTATAATATACTTTGAGTATCCAGGGTTGTGGGTTGGTGCCGGATGGCCTGGGCACCTAGGCTTGTTTAAGTGACTAGTTGTTAATTAGTTCAAGGTAATTATGTAGCAGTCTCCCTAACATCCAAGGGCATAATGGTAACCCCCAGAGCCAGGGAGAACTGACACTCCTCCTAAGGGTGCAGGTTACTAGGCATAGTGGGTGTGGTGTAAGGTGAAAATATTGGGCGCCAGTCACTTTTTGTAAACATTAACAAAGAGAGTTTATTTCTCCTAACAGTAACGGCGGGAGAGTGGGTTAGGGCACAGGACACCCTTGGGCAAATGCAATAGCAATTAGGCAAATTCCCCAGACCAAAAATAGAACTAGGCAAACAGCAATACAGATAAAGAGCCTTTAAGCTGAATGCAGCCATCTGTATCCTGTAGCAACTGCTGTCTCCTATAACAACAACTTCTCTCACAGTATCCTACTGTAGATATTCCAGTTTAACTAACATTGGTGTGGAGTCCCCCTTACAATCCATACCAGACCTGAGGGGGGCAACAAGCGCCAAATTTTTTTCCTCGATTTTTATTCTATATGGCTGGGAGCCGGTAATACATTACAGCCGTGAGCAAGTTTAAATTACATTTTTCCCCTTCGAAATTTCATTTTGCTGCGGCATTGTTCTACACATTGCACAGATGCGCCACTTGACAGGCAGACTAAGTGGACCCCCCAGGCACGATATTTAAAGAAATATTTTGTGTTTATTGTTTCACTTTAAGCATTATTAAAATATGTGATCCTGAAAAAACGGTAGTACCCAGGTCCCCATACACTTTTTATGGCAATAACTTGCATATATAAGCCTTTAAAATTAGCACTTTGATTTTTCATGTTCGTGTCCCATAGACTTTAAGGTGGTTGTATACCTAGTTACACCACTATACCTACAGGTAAGCCTATAATAAGACTTACCTGTAGGTACTGGAAATGGCTCCTAAGCCTCCACGGTTTAGGAGATATTTACCATCACGTGACTCCGGCCAGTCACGGAAGTAGGGGTGAAGATTGATGTGGCCACCAGCGGGGACATTGTATGAATCGTGAGTCGTGTGTGAGGCGATGCATACTAGCCCATTATGCTTTTACTTTGCAGGGGAAAAAAGAGGAAGTAAACCCCATCAGGCTTGGCTGCCAGCCAAGCCTGATGCCGTGTACACACGACCGTTTTTAATGTCATGGAAAAACGCAGTTTTTCTCGACGTGATTCTTGTCAAGCCTGCCTTTCATGCACACGATCGTGAAAAAAAATGCTGGAGCAAAGCGCGGTGACGTACAACACGTACGACGGCACTATAAAGGGGAAGTTCCATTTCGGATGGCACCACCCTTTGGGCTGCTTTTGCTGATTTTGTGTTAGTTTGGTGAGAGACGATTTGCACTTTTGAGTCTTCATGCTTTTCAGTCTGTTACAGCGTGACGAATGTGCTATCTCCCTTACAAACGCTAGTTTTACCAGAACGAGTGCTCCTGTCTCATAACTTGCTTCTGAGCATGCATGTTGTTTTCACGTCATTAAAGCCTACACACAACGTGAAAACTATGCAAAAAATTAGGGCATGTTTAACATTTTTAATGCCCATTTTTCACGTCGAGAAAAATGCTCTGGAGCCTACACATGATCACTTTTAATGACCAATTATAAAAAAAAAAGGCATTTTTCTCGTCATGAAAAACAGTCGTGTGTACGCGGCATTACAATTTACCTATCCTATACAAATAAATCCTACTCACTATCTAGCAACCTAGAGGCTACTACACATGTTACACAGGATGCAGAGTCCAGCTAGGACATTACTCTCACTCACCAAGCTCTTGAAAATTCCAGGATTGGATGGTCAAAAATAAAACAGGTAGAAAAGCTCCTATATCCTGTATGTATTTTAACTATATATTTACCAGTTTTTATAGTGTTCAGCTTTCTTTTACATTCTATCTGCATTCTCTGTTCTTTCCCATCTGTAGAATCAGATGATGTTATGTGCTATGAAGCTGTGAATGAGAACACCGG
The DNA here is from genome assembly GCF_905171775.1 of Rana temporaria. Lineage (NCBI taxonomy): Eukaryota > Metazoa > Chordata > Amphibia > Anura > Ranidae > Rana > Rana temporaria. The sequence continues at coordinate 121,969,553 of NC_053497.1, forward strand.
TGAATGCGAGGAGTATCTTGGAGATGGTGTGTCAAAGGAAGATTGCTGCCTGAATAGAAAATATGGCTTCAGGAGAGAGGCTCATGATCAGTGCCAGTCCTGCCGGTGAGTCTCTTTCTTTCTATCTATCTCTCTTGTCCCCTCCTCCCATGCTCGCTTCCAGGACTTTTCCAGAGCCTCTCACATCCTATCCAACAATCTGCCCGACTATCTCCTACCCTGTCCACCTTTAGACGATCCCTGAAAACCCTTCTCTTCAGAGACACCTATCCTGACCCCACCTAGCAACTGCACTTTTATTTTTTATCCGTCAGTTCACCCTCCACAGTTATTACCATTTGTATCACTTGAGCCCAACTAACTACTCTTGGTAAGTTAGTTTATCGGTTTCCCAGGTTGGGAAGCATTTAATGCTCATGCTGCCTTTTTTTGTGCATTTGCGGGTTCTCCTCTATGGTCCAGCCTCCTTCCTTCCAGATCCTGGGGGGAGGGGCGTGGGATGCATGTACAGAGACTCCAAATTATGTCCTAAAAAGCTCGCTGGAACGCCGACCCATCAGAATACTCCCAGGACATGAACTCCTATGTTCGAGCTATCGCCAGTTTGGACTTTTGCTGAAGATGTTTCACCCACACAGGTAACATGGGGTAGCCACAGCTAGGTTTAGTTCGAGAAATTACATTGTGCATGTTCTGCCTAATGTTCAGTAAAGTTGCTCAAAGCCTGGTCTAAAGTTACTCAAAGGGGTGCATGTAGGGTCCTGGTATATCATTCTTAGGAACCTGGGTTTTGACTAGCACATTGGTGTCTGTAAAGCATTACTACAACAAAAGGTTAACTTGTCAGTCAAGTTGCTTTGAGTAACCAGAAGGAAGAACAGCAACCAGTCATTGGTGTGGTACCTGAATAAGTGACAGATTCTCTGGTAGCGAGGGGGATTGGCATTCAGGCCCCCTCCCTAGCTGTCTGTCTCCATCGATCTCTAGGAGTGAATTAGAGTAACCGAGACCTAATACCTGGTCACTTGGTACGAAATGAAAAGGGTAATTGTAGCACACATGAGGTCCACGCTACGTGCTTGGCGGGACCCCATTCTGTTACTGGGAGTGAGGTAATAGAGGTACGCTGAGCAGGCATAGGCTCTGCATGTCCCTCTCTAATGCAACCCGCACACCTGTTCAAGTGTGTAGGACAACACCACACGCATACAACACCACACACAAGTGGCTCATCTCTGAGTTGGGGGACCACTTTAACGTTTGACTTTTCACATGATCGTGGCCCTCTCCTGGTCCTGGGCATTGGTGAGCATGCCTTCAAGCAAAGTGGTACCCCTGTGCTGGGATGATTGACCCCGTTCATCGCCCGGTGTAGCCTTAAGAACCTACCCCAGGGTAGGCCTCCTGTGTGACCCACACATGTCGCCCAACAAGTTAACGGGAAACATGGAGGAAGTGTCACCCGTCTGCCCTCTAAAAATCTGTTCTTCATATCTCCTACTCTGTCTACTTTTAAACAATCCCTGAAAACCCTTCTTTTCAGAAAACCTATCCTGCCCCTACCTAACAACTGTACTTTTATTTTCTGAATCAGCTCTTCCCCCACAGTTATTACCTTGTGTATCACTTGACCCTGCCTTTTAGATGGTAAGCTATTACCAGCAGTGCCTTCTGATTCCTCCTGTATTGAATTGTATTGTAACTGTACTGTCTGTGCTCATGTTGTAAAGTGCTGCGCAAACTGTTGGTGCTATATAAATCCTGTATAGTAATAACATTATTAAATTCATTTGAGGAACCCTTTAAAAGGACACTTACCCCGTACTACTTCAAAAATAGCTATTTGAATTCAGATCGTGCCTGAAAGACACAGCATAGGACAAGGTTGTCTTCCCTTGCCCTTAACTTCACCTTTCCTCAGCTGATTTCTGTGGTCATGGGCACATCTGAAATTGAATCTCTATACTGCATAGGATTAACAGACGATAGAAATACGTAAAGGAGTGAAAGACCAAAACCAGATAAAAGATAATTTTTGTTGTTGGAAAAAGTCATATAAAAACAGCCAACATGTTTTGGGGGCAACACCATTCTCCCTTCATCAGGGCTGAATACAGTATAAAACTTGAATGGGTTTAGAGAAAACAGATCTATAGTAGAACCCATCGGCAGTCCGTCCATAGAGGGTGCTGGAGCGCCGCCCCCTCTGGCTCCGCACCGCCACTGAAAATAACATACATTCATGCATTGCATGAATGTATGTTATTGTTGCTAGCTGCCACTGGTCTATTCAGGTGGCCGGACATGGAGCGCCGACCACCTGAATAACGGCAGCTGGTTGGCTGTGCGGAAGTGCCTATCGGAGCCAGCGGCTCTGATAGGCTTTCCGAGTACAGCCCTCGTCTCCCGGATGTCTTATCCAGGGAACGTACGGGGTGCGTTCTTTGGATAAGACTGACGGCCGTCTCAGCCAATCAGGTTCGCCGATTCTGGTTATCGGTAACCTGATTGGCTGAAGCGTCACCAAGGCGGGAGAAGAAGACATCGAGGGACGTCGAAGGATTAAGGTAAGTGCATTTTACAGGGCACAACGGCGACAATGGGCACAGAGGCGACAAAGGGCACAGTGGCATTAATGGGCACAGTAGTGACAATGGGCACAGTGGCAACAATTAAAGGGCACAGAGACATGCACAGTGGCAACAATGGGCACAGTAGTGACAATGGGCATAGTGGTGACAATTGGCACAGTGGCGACAATTGAGGGGCATAGTGGTGACAATTGGCACAGTGGCGACAATTGAGGGGCATAGTGGTGACAATTGGCACAGTGGCGACAATTGAGGGGCACAGTGACTGCATTTGATGGCATGGCACAGTGGTGATAATTGATGGCACAGTGGCTGCGTTTAATGGCATGGCACAGTGACTGCATTTGATGGCATGGCACAGTGGTGCGAATTGATGGCATAGTGACTGCATTTGATGGCATGGCACAGTGGTGATAATTGATGGCACAGTGGCTACGTTTGATGGCATGGCACAGTGGTGACAATTAATGGCACAGTGGCTGCGTTTGATGGCATGGAACAGTGGTGACAATTGATGCCACAGTGGCGGCGTTTGATGGCATGGCACAGTGACTGCATTTGATGGCATGGCATAGTGGTGACAATTAATGGCACAGTGGCTACATTTGATGGGCACAGTGAGGCTGCGTTTGCACCCCCCAAAAAATTTGGAGCACCACCCGCCACTGGTAGAACCAGTAGTAATGTCACGTTTATGTCAGTGGACATGAGCATCTTTGCATGCTTAGTTGAGCAACTGTGCTTTAGGATATGTGCACACGTATGCACAAGTCAGCATGAGGTTCTTGTCAATTAAACTCATCTTGACAGCAATTTCTGAGAAGCAATGAGACAGAAGAACTTACCCTTTCCCACTATGTCAAAAGATAAAAAAAAGTTTTGGCTGGAGTTACACTTTAGCACATTAGAAAGTATTTTTCATCAAAGAAGCCTTTGCAAGTGTTTGCTAAAGTATGAGTCCAACAGTGTCCCGCCATTGGGAGGAACCCAAAGTTTCCATGTTCCCATGGCAGACATTTCTAAGGTACGTGACCCCTTATATTCTCTAGCTTGCAAAGAGGAAATAGGAAATATGGTATTTTTTTCGCGGAAAATTAACGCTCTGTGCTCTGTTGCTATTTTATATAACTCAGCTTAATATTTTTTAGCTCAGCAGAGTGGACAGATTGGGGTAGCTGGAGCCTGTGTTCTGTGTCCTGTGAGGAAGGAGTGCATACAAGAAGAAGGACCTGCCTTGGACAGGGAAACTGCACGGGAAACAGCGTGGAAGTCAAAACCTGCATGATGCGAGAGTGCTGTCCTGGTGAGTCCCAATGAACACATCTCTCAAAAAGAGGGCGAAAGTAATTTTACTTCTTAACACATACTTGTTACCTGTGTATACAAATCAACATTGGCAACTAGTAAGAGTAGTAAAGGCATACCTCCCACCTTTAGAATCGGAGAAAGAGGGAAAGGAGAAGACCTGAGGAGTGCACCACTACGAATATGGGCATGACTATTGGGCATGGCTTAACCACTTGCCGTCGCCGCACCGTCGAAATACGTCCACAAGGTGGCTCTGCTGGGCGAGAGCACGTAATATGACGTCCTCTCTCCCAGCCGCCACTAGGCGCGCCCCCCGCTCGCCCCCGACTCCCGTGCGTGTGCCTGGCGGGCGCGATCGCCGCCGGGCACACGCGATCGCTCGGTACAGAGCGGGGAACGGGATCTGTGTGTGTAAACACACAGCTCTCGTTCCTGTCAGCGGGGGAAATGCTGATCTTCGGTTCATACAATGTATGAACCGTGGATCAGTGTTTCCCCTAGTGAGGCCACCCCCCCCCCCCCCCCCCCCACAGTAAGTTCACTGCCAGTGGCATTTTTATAGTAATCCAATGCATTTTTATAGCACTGATCGCTATAAAAATGCCAATGGTCCCAAAAATGTGTCAAAAGTGTCCGAAGTGTCCGCCATAATGTCGCAGTACCGAAAAAAAAAAAAACGCTGATCGCCGCCATTACTAGTAAAAAAAAAATAATAAAAATGACATAAAACTACCCCCTATTTTGTAAACGCTATAACTTTTGCGCAAACCAATCAATAAACGCTTATTGCGATTTTTTTTTTACGAAAAATATGTAGAAGAAAACGTATCGGCCTAAACTGAGGAAAAAAAATGTTTTTTTTATATATTTTTGGGGGATATTTATTACAGCAAAATGTAAAAAATATTCATTTTTTTCAAAATCGTCGCTCTATTTTTGTTTATAGCGCAAAAACTAAAAACCGCAGAGGTGATCAAATACCACCAAAAGAAAGCTCTATTTGTGGGAAAAAAAGGACGCCAATTTTGTTTGGGAGCCACGTCGCACGACCGCGCAATTGTCTGTTAAAGCGACAGAGTCCCGAATCGCAAAAAGTACTCTGGTCTTTGGGCAGCAATATGGTCCGGGGGGTAAGTGGTTAAAGGACCATGGTTAAATAGAGGTTAAGCCTACATACTGTATACAATATACATGGTCTGTAGTTCTTGTACCCCACAACATACTCCATATTTTCTGTGCTAAAAGGGAGAGTATCCCTTACATAAACCTAAAGGATCAATAAAAAATAAATAAAAATAAAACCACATTTATACAGAAAGCTAACACTTTGAGCTTTACCTAAAGAAGAACATAATATAAAAAGCACAGAAATAAACAACTGTTTGGACAAAATACACTTTTCTCAGGACTACATAATCCACAACATAATGTATAGAGAGGACAGATGCAGGTCAATGTATTGTACTACACAGCACAACACAGTCAGTACAATATGATGTACAATACAGTATATGAGTGCATCAGTAAGGAGTATGTATCATGGGGCCCCTTACATTAGTAGTCAGTGGCTTGAGAAAATATTTCATGGTCAATTTTGTGTAAAAAGGGCATCTAGTCAGTGGAGGGGGAAAGCCCTGGAGAATCAGTGGTACTAAGGAAAAAAAAGAATCCCTGAGATCAGTGGGAACAAAAATGCCCAGTGTTTCTCATCAGGGAATTAAAATTGGCTGGTGTGAGAGTGGGCATTTTTTTCCCACCCAGTGTCAGTGGCCAGTGGGAGTTAGAAATGCCTGTCGGTGGTTATTGGGAAGTCAAAATGGCTGGAGTCGTGTGAGTCCAAGGAATGAAGAATGCCCTAAAGTCAGTGGTCTGTGTGAGATGGGGAGGAAGATGCGTTTGTGTCAGCTGGAAGGTGGAGAGAATAATAGGTCTTAACATCAGTATCCCCAGTGGCGCCCCTCCTTACCTCTGGTGTCCCCAGCGGAGCCCCTCCTTACATCAGGTGTCCCCAGCGGAGCCCCTTCTTACATCTGGTGTCCCCAGAGGAGCCCTTTCTTACATCTGGTGTCCCCAGCGGAGCCCCTCCTTACATCCGGTGTCCCCAGCGGACCCCCTTCTTAGATCTGGTGTCCCCAGCACGGCTATCACCTTCATGTGTCCAGCAGTGGCAGCTACAGTTCCTGGCTTTCACTTGTGTTCAGTGGAGGGGGGAGGGGCCTCATATCGATCCATGCAGCCAATAGGCTTCAGTGTACAAGAGAACTGTCTACTTGTACACTGAAGAGAGAAGCCAATTGGCTGCCCCACCCCTCTCCACTGAATACGAGGGGAAATGTACTTGCAGAGGCGGCGGCGGCCATCTTTTTGTAGTTTGCTGGCCGTTTTTTGCCTAAAACATTTCTGATTTTCCCAGGAAATTAATCGAGACGAGCTCCGATCGGGACGAGGGTCCCTAAATCGGGATTGTCCCGGGAAAATCGGGACTGTTGACAAGTATGGCAAAAAATAGGGCCCGCCACTAGGAAAAACAATAGTGTCCCGCATGGAGTGGTGAGCAGAAACAAAAGTGCCCAGCAAAAAGAGGAAAAACAATTAAAATAATTAAAGTTAAGTTGTTAGGCCAGCTTTCATACATGACATCCATCAGATTCTGGTGGCTATCTTTGCTCAATTACCAGAAGCTGTACAAGTTGCAGGGCACAGCGCACCTCTACAGAATCGCACTGTGACTTTTCCTGGAACTAAGCAGTGCTTCTGAGTCACTGGAGGTTACACGTTCTCATTATACAACAAATATTACATATATAATAATATGACCTTGGCATTTTTTATGGTCTGTTATTTTTTCCTGCTTTTCCTTCAGAAAATGGAGGTTGGTCTATCTGGTCTTTGTGGTCACCGTGTTCAGCAACTTGCAAGACTGGACAAACACAGAGAACTCGCCAGTGCAACAACCCTCGTCCGATCTGTGGAGGGAGGTGTAATGGACTTCAAAAGGAGGTGGATATATGCGAAACCTACCTCTCCTGTCCCAGTAAGTGGCCTAAATGACAGTGCTCCATGTCACAGATAGGGGTTTCCAATAAAACAAGTAAAACCAATACAGTACTGGAAAAAAAAAATCAATTTACAATTGAAAAATATATATATATTTTTTGTTCAAATGTTTTATTGGTACAGCAAAAAAAAAAAAAGAGTAAAATATGAACCTAATAACTCTTGCGGATTAACCCCAATGAGAAATTATGTGCACAATATCACATTAATTTAGTAGCCCATAACAATGTAGTAGGGAAACAATGACTTAGTATTTAGCCATTTGTTGGGGTAGCATGGTAAACCCCAAATGTCCAGGGAAGGAGGAAAAGGGAGAAGGAGAACCCTTCAAGACAGCTATGCCTACATGAAGTATTTTGCAAGGTAACATTCAAAGAGCAGCAGATAACATATGGGATACACAGCTAAGGGTATTGGGCTTGACAGTTTGAGGAAACTAGCTAGATAAGCTAGATAAACTGACCCTGACAACTCTAGAGCCACCCAATCACTTTTACAAGGCTTTAAGGGTGTATATTCCCCTGCCAGTGGTGCCCACAATGTTTTATCTGCTCTCCTGTTTCTCAGGAGAACTCAGGACGGAGGTACAGCACTGTACCTGAGTATCATGAGCAGGAGGTGACTAGGGAACATGCATTATCTGATCCCCTCTGTGACTAATAAAGCCTGAAACTAAGTGTATTATGTCAATTTCTGGTTTAGAGTTGCAATTCCCTGGCTACTACAGCTGGGATGGCAGTTAATCAAGCACAATCTATGCTTGATTAGCTGCAGTGGGGGAGACATTGGGGTCTAATAGATCCTTGATCTCATCATAAAGAAAACCACCTGCCCATGCTATCTTGTAGAGGGCTTTTCAGCCCGCATGTGATAGCAATAAAGTTATATAACTATTAAAACATTTAAAAAAAATGTTAAAAACGAATTTCGAACATTTTGATATGAGATATCTCAGAGTGTGGAATGAGCACTGGGAGGCGGAGAGATGGGTTGGTCTACGTTCCTTTCACCACCCCCTTCCCATACCCTCCCACTTTTTCCTTTTATTACTATTTTTTCCTTTTTTGGGGGGGGGGGTTCTTACTTTTTTTTTTTTTTTTTTACTATGGCCCTTCTTTATACTTTTCTCAGCTTCAGCCAGTATACAGGGACCCAATGCCGTACCTATGGTGGTGTATTTCACCCAATCTTTACACATTTCAAGTCTGTTGTTAGTCTTGTTGGATAGGAAAGCCAACAAGTTTCCCTTCGCCAAGGAGAGAGAATGGTGCACCTCCCACCCTGGCCAGGGAAGCCTACATCTGAGGCATAGTTATTCTCCCTCACCAGATTACGGGAAGCCCCCCGTCTTTATACACAGCCACGGTTTAAAATGCGATTCTTGTACTGTGAAGTTTCAATAGAGTTTTTTGGAACAAAAAAAAAATCCACCTACCTATGCACCTTAATGCAAGCGCATAGGTCTTGCACTTATATGTAAACAAAAATTGCATCGCCTACAGTATGTTAGGCATTGTTGCAAACACCAGAGTGAGGGCAATAATTCTAGGGCCATAATTCACGGTTATATCTAAACTGATAATCCACAAAGGCTTTTAAAACGTCGCCTATTGGGTAGCATAATTTTTTCCAACTTCATGGGCACATCTAGTTACTCGATGCAACCCCATCTTTTGTATTGTACAAAAAAAATGGGTATAATGTTTGTTTGTACTAAAATACATTTTAGTGTATTCTTTTCTGAAAATATGTGGTTGATAAATAGCTGTGCAAATATCATGCAACATAAACAAATTGCGACTGTTTCTGTTTTATTCTCCAGGGTCTCTGCTTTCAGAAAATATATACATGTTTGGGGGTTTAAAGTAACTTCTAGCAAAAAATGCAGATTTTAAAGTGGTGGCATGCGCAGCGGGGATCCTCGGCTAAAGGCCCGGCGGCCGCCGGACCTTGCCGGAATGAAGTCTCCCGCGCACATGCGTGGGAGTGACGACATCACCGCTCCAGCCAATCACAGCGCTGGAGCGGCGATACCCGGAAGACACGCCGAGGCAAGATGACATCTCGCTCGGCGTGGACCAGGTAAGTTCTCTACACCTCATTCCAAGGTAAGTATTTCATAAGGAGCTAGTATGCGGTGCATACTAGCTCATTATGCCTTTTGCCTTTCAGGTGTAAAAAAATTTAAATTAATTATTGCGGGTATACAACCGCTTTAACGAGTGTGCAAATTTTTTTTCCTGAATAATGTTTCACAGACATCAGATCAGAAAGGGAAATTTCCCCAATGGGCAGCAAACGAACCCCACAGTTTAGAAGCTTTGTCAGAATTTTATCAATAGTGGTTAGCACCCCTTGGGAGCTGCAAGCAACTGGGATCCCCCACCCTGCACAGCCAGACACACCAAATTTCCACAGGCAATCAGAGTCAGAGAACAGTCCATGCCATTGTTGTTGTTTTTTTGAGGGATATAACTTGGAAAGGAAAGGGAGGTTCTGGAACGCCCGAACAAACTTCAGGGACAACTCTTCCTATATACAGTCTCTATATACAGATTCTCTTCTTCCTCCAGCACACACTTGCTTGTAGAACCCAGCTATGTCACCCTGTAGTAATTATGCAGCAAAAGCCCATTACAGGCAGGGACTCACAGCCCCTATACTTAAAGTGGAAGTAAACCCTCCTATTGTTTTCAGCCAAGGAAGCTACCATCTTGGCTTCTGTTTAATCTGCAACTGCCACGATGTTGCACATGTGATCAGTTATGAAACCAGCCATTGGATGGTTTGACAGTTTTGGTTGAGAGCACAAGCAAATGTGACATCTAGCATTTCCGGCATGCCTGGAATGTTAACTGTTTTTTTAAACTATAGAATAGATGGGTTTACTTCCGCTTTAAGGCACTGATTGAGTGCCAAAGTTCACACATTCCCAGCACATTCTCTCTGTGGTCACTGATCTCAGCACCACCTTTTCACCCCTCTCACTTGTCCTCCAGGCTAACTCTCCAAAGTTTCACCAGACGGTTACTCACCAGCCACCTGGCTGACTCTCAGGAGATCTTCCGGATGCACTGACCCGCTTCCGCTGTCCAGTCTCCATGCTCCCATGCCTTCAGGAAGGGTTTCCTTTGTGTCTTGTAGAGGGGAATCTTTCAGCACCTGAGCCCCAGATCACCCCCCACCCCCAGACTAGGGGACCTCCTCAAGGGCCACCGACAGCCTCCTCAACACTCCATCTCCATCTTCCACCCGACTGCCCTTTGCTGACATTATTCATGCCTATTTATGAGGAGGCCTGCCCCCTGCCAGCCCTTTCACTGGGGATTGGTAGAGGTCCTCACAAATATTCCTAACAGCCCCTCCTTGCTTCCACCCACTATGTCTAGAACATTCTCCAATGTTCCAGAGAACAGGGGGAGGCACCAGAAGAGCTGTCAGGATGAGTCATGCAGCCCCTGAGTCACTAAACCCTGACCCAGATTCACAACCCAGGCCTGGCTCTCAGCCAAATCAATTTTCCTACACTAACAACTAAATCTATTTACACCTAGCTCACTAGCCAGAGGGCGCTACAGTGGAATATAGGGCGCTCTAGGTTGGCTGTTTTTCTGTCAGTGGTGAGGAGACCTGGATGCTGGGTGGAAGCCTCCCTACTCTGACTTGAACCTGCTGAAATGGGAATAGAGAAGCAGAGATATGTTACGCTGTGTGGCATCACCTATTGATTCAACAACTGGGTTTCCCTTCTTCTTTTCTTCTTCCACTGGTGAATAAACATTTGGATAATTTTGGTAAACATTTGTCCCAAAAGAGCCAATGCGCATTCTCCGCCCACCCCACTGACATTACATCCAGCCACTGCGTTCAACGCTGGTTCCGGCAGCGTGACGGGTCCCACGGAGGGGGGGGGGTTCAGGGGTTGATATGCACACCGCAGGCTGGCTAGGAGACACGTTGATAGGATTACTCAGGGAGCACCTCTAGACGCTTCAAAATATATAATGAGTCTTCACACCCTTTTCTTTTTGTAAATGTTTTTAACCGCCTTGGGCTATTAAAGTCTTGTCAGAATTTTACCGCTGTTTGTGTCCCCATGAGGGACATTTCCCCTCATTTCCTATTTAGGTAGATGTTAGACAATACAGGAAGAAATGGAGAACTCTCTTTCCAATAGGCACCCTAACCTTCCCAAATCTATTCAAAACTAGATTTTTTTTGAGGTAGAGTTGGGTTATAAGTATTGGCATAAAGAATATATTAAAAGGGGGCGTGTCTGGATGTGAACGAGGCAGGACGTGCTTTCAGAGAGCTCCACATCTCTCCTGCTATTTATCAGTTTTCTGAGCTTTTCTGTCCTAAACTTTTGGTGCTGAGGCATCGGTCCGAGTGGGGGAACATCCAGGCATGAGAAGGGGGGCAACAAAGGCCGGTCACCAGACTCCGAAGAGCCAGCGCCAGACCCGCTCCTCACGAGGCCCAGACACGGGTCCCGCCGCCGCCATCTTGCCCTCTCCTCCTTCCTCCAGAAGTGCCAGAAAGCTAGCCAGGAAGATGGCGAATACTGCGGTGGCCGCAGTGGCTGCACTGGACATCCGTGCTGAGGATTCCCTGCCTGTCTCTCCGGATCAGGGGGCTGCCCAGGATGCGATCACTCGCCCGATCCTGGAGGTGATCAATGCCAGCAAGGCCGCAGTCATGGTGAGCATTGAACATTTGACCACTGAATGCAGACTGATTAGACATGACCTGGATAAGATAAGGGGCGACTCACGGAGGCAGAGGAGAGAATTTCTGGGGTAAAGGATGTTACACATGCACAGGGTAACCAGCTGACTGAACTGCAAGCTCTGGTGAAACTGCTGCAGAACCACGCTGACGACGCTGAGGACAGACAGAGGAGGAATAATGTGCGCGTGGTGGGATTGTCGGAGGGAGCAGAGGGGTCCTAAACTACCACCTTTGAAGAATCCTTTTTCAAGCAGTTGCTGAACTTGGGGGACCGACCTCCAATGTATGTGGTGGAATGGGCGCACAGGGTCCCCACGGGCAGACGTCTCCCTGGTGACTACCCACGTCCCTTCTTGGTGAGATTCCTGAACTACAGGGATCGTGATATGATCCCAGCTGCGTCCAGGAAGACCCAAGACCTGAAGTATGAAAAAGATTCAACATCAGGGTGCAGTAAAGTTTTTTGATAATCCGCTGGATACTTGTGATTGGCTGGACAGGAATCCTTGATGAGGCTGCATTTCAAGAGGAGTATTAGCTCCTTTCAGTTGAGCCTGTTGTGCCTTATTTTGTCAACCCCTGGCATGTCATGTTAGGCTTGGTCGGGGGGGGGGGGGGGGCACTGATTTATTTTCAGCTGGAAGCTGCAGTGTATTTTTGATGTTTCTCAATTTTTTTTATTTTTATTTTTGTGTTCTGTGCTGCCTGGAATTTTAGTTTTGTTCATTAAGGACCTCACCGAGCTAGGAGCCCTGACACCACTAGAGGGCAGCAGAGTACGGCTATTCCCTGTATTCTTTCAAAGAGGCCGAGTTGTTTTCATACGTTACAAATTTTTTGCTCCCACTTTTCACTGTTTATGTGGAGCTCTCTGGAACTCAGGAAGACTATCTGTTTGAAGTGTCGGACAATTGAATGTTCGAAGGACCTTCCAGCAACATCTTTTTTAGGTGTTTCTCAGTTTTTTGGGGGTTTAAAGCTGCATACCAGACAATGGTTTTTCTTGAAGCTTTTTTTCTTCAAGGTTTTTTTTCTTTTGTTGGTTCTGGTACAGTGGTAGGGGGTGGGTTACTGTGGTTGTTTTTTTTTTGTTTGTTTTGTTCTGGGCTGTTCTCTACTCAGTTCCCGGTCCTCGATTAGTGTGGGCCTCTCTCCATGTCATGGAGGTTTTTTTTGCCTTTGACTTTGGGGAAAATTTGGGATGAACCTATGATATGTTTTTCTTATGGGACTATGGCTAATGTGATCAAATTGGTGTCTTGGAATGTGAGAGGCCTAAATAGTAAATTTAAGAGGGCCTCGATGTTCCAATATTTAAAGGTGGTGAAGCCGCATGTCGTCCTTTTGCAGGAGACCCACCTGGATGGTAGCAGAATACTGGTCTTACGTAAGCCCTGGATTCAAAAGGCATTTCATGCCACTTTTTCCACTTTTGCCAGAGGCGTGTCTATACTTATTAGTAGGGCACTTTCCTGCACGATTCACCAGGTGGTCACTGATTCGGGGGGACGTTATGCGGCTGTGGTTTTGGATATAAGTAATTGTAAAATGCTACTAGTCAATGTATATGTACCACCTCCTTTTAATTATTATGTGACTTGTTTGTGAAGCTAGCGCATCCTCTGCTACTGTTGATGGGGGATTTCAACGCCACCTTGGGGGCGTTGGATTCCTCTAATCCTGGGAGGGGGGGGGGGGGCAGTGTAGTTGTTGTCCTGGGCATCTGTAGCTGGTCTAACTGAAATATGGCAATCTAAAAATCCTACTGCCACATGTTATTCTCACCTTTCTCAGTCACACAGCTCCTCAGCTAGGATTGATCTGGCATTTGGGAATCAGGCCATGTTGTCTTATGTGAAGGGGGTGGACTACCTAGCGGGTGGCTTATTGGATCATAATCCACTCTCTGTGTCCTTGCTCTTCCCGGCAGTCTGGGGGTTGAGGAGTTGGAGACTGTCCCAGTGGTGGTTACAGGAGGAGCAAGTCTCATCGCATTTGATGGACACGGTCACTGACTGTTGGGCCCTGAATGCGGACTCGGCTGACCCGACAGTTGTGTCAGATGCCTTTAAGGCGGTGTTCCGAGGAGAATCTATGACGGCCATAAAGAGGGTGCGGGTGGATCAGAATGCTGAAATTCAGGTGCTGCAGGATAAGGAAAGGGAATGTGCGAGTGTGCATGCTACTGATAAAACAGTTGCCTCTTATACTGCTTTATTGGAGGCTAGACGTCAGCTTTCTTTTCATTGTAATAACCTGGCGCATACTGAGGCTAAACATAGGGCAAATTTGTTGTTTTCTGTAGGGGACAAAAATGGGAAACTACTGGCTAGGCTGGTGGCGGACAATAATCACATTGAGCATATATCAGTTGTTAGAGGTTCGAATGGTGACTTGGTCGGGGACCCGACTGCCATTTTAACCGAATTCCAAACATACTTCTCAACCCTGTATGCCCTGATTCCGCCATATGACCCTTCTGCCCTGAGAGACTTGCTGAACCTGACCCTTCCGAAGCTGTCTGAGGTTGATCGGGCGGCTTTGAATGCCAAGATTACCAACAAAGAGGTGGTTTCAGCAATATTTGCCTTCCCGCCTAATAAAGCGCCTTGCCCTGACGGATTCCCAGCGGATTTTTACAAATTGTATGTTGACCAATTGGCCCTCAGGCTTACGGCTTTTCTGGATTGTTGTTTGCAAAAAAAGGCGCTTCCGGCCTCAATGCTCGATGCTTATATAATTTTACTGCTTAAACCAGGTAAGGACCCGTTGGAGTGTTCTTCATACAGACCCATTGCCCTACTGAATATGGACCTTAAAATTCTGACAAAAGTGTTGGCAAGGAGACTGGCCGAGGTTATTTCCTCTCTGGTGGATGTTGACCAGACGGGGTTTATGCCAGGCAAGTCCACTGATACCAATTTGAGACGTCTGTTCACACATTTGCAACTCCCCAATTTGGATTTGTCCACTAGAATCATTGTCTCTATTGATATAGAGAAGGCTTTTGACTGGCTTTTTATGCATGCGGTCCTTGAGTGCATGGGTTTTGGCCAGTCCTTTCGACAATGGATTTCTCTCCTGTATAGTGCACCTATGACGGCTATTCGCACGGGTGGGCATACCTCCGAGTATTTCTCCGTAGGTAGAGGTACCAGACAGGGTTTCCCATTGTTGCCTTTCCTGTTTGCGCTCATGATGGAGCCGCTGGAAGTGGCGTTGAGGGCTTCAGGAGATGTTAAGACAATCAGGGTGGGCAGCATTCATGAAGGGTTGGCGATATATTCTGACGATCTCTTGCTGTTTATGCGGGATTCGGGAGAATCGTTGGAGGCCGCCTTGGATATTATGAACACATTTACCACTTATTCCGGGTTGAAAGCTAACTGGAATAAGTCGTCCATATTACCTTTGGATAAAGGGGCCAGAGCAAAGGTGAATCCAAATTTACCACTAAAATGGGTGTCTCAGATAACCTATTTGGGGGTTAAAGTTACGGCAAATGTGGTTGATTATATGTCCCTTAATTTGTTGCCCCTTTTGATATTTTTTAAACAGAAAGCGCAGATTTGGCAAAGGCTCCCTTTATCTCTGATAGGTAGAGTCAACCTTCTTAAGATGAAAATTCTTCCAGTGATTTTGTATTTTTTGAGGAATGCTCCAGTTTGGATACCGAAAACCTTCTTTAAGAAATTAGACAGTATCACCAGTTCGTTCCTTTGGGCCCCTAAACTGCCTAGAGTAGGGTTGAAGGTCTTGCAGGAGCCATGGGGGCAGGGGGGATGGCGCTACCTGACTGGCGTAGGTATTACGTGGCTGGTCAGTTGGTTTGTGTGCATAGATGGTTGGTCTCGGATGCGGGGGACTCGGCTACTGTCCTGGAAGCGGCCCATTTGGGTTCCTACGAGTCCCTTCGTCTGGCTATTCATAGGGGCACTGGTCGAGATCTCCCTCTTATGGATTCTATGAAGGCTACTATTAAGGCATGGGAGGAGGTGGTGAAGTTGGCCTGTCCAAGTTACAAGGGATTTTCCCCTTCAACCCCCCTGTGGATGAACCCGAAGTTACGGCAGTTCTATGAGTTTGATGATCCTATGGGGTGGGCATCTAAGGGGGTTAAATTGCTTAAGGACATTACTCGAGATGGGGTACTTTTGACATTCGACCAACTCAAGGCCAAACATGACCTTCCAAACTCACAATTTTTTCGGTATCTCCAGTTGAGACACGCATTCCAGACCCAGTTTAGAACGGAGAGTGTTGAATCTTTTCCTTCTAGATCGCAGGATTTACTTATGCTGGAAGACCTGCCCAAGACCCTGTCGGTGACATATAAAGAGCTGTTTAAAACTAGCCCCAAGGCATTACTTAAGTGCAGAGAGCGTTGGGAGGCGGAGGTTCCGGGTATACAGGGGGAGGAGTGGGATGATATGTGGGACCGTCCATTTCAACATTTAGTGGCTGCTAGGGACCGGCATATTCAGTTTAAGATCTTACATAGAGTGTACTATTCCCCTGCTAGGTTGGCTTCGATATACTCCTCGGTCCCCCCAGAGTGTTGGAGGTGCTTGTTTGCACCGGCTGACGCTCATCATATATTTTGGGGCTGCCCCCAGGTCCAGCTGTTTTGGACTGGGGTCACTTCTTGTATAGCGGAGGTTCTGGGGGTTCCGATTCCGGTGGATATTAGTGTCTGTCTGCTCGGTGTGGTGGAGGAGGTGGTCCCGTCAAGGGCTCACAGAACTTTACTTAATATATTATTGTTCTATGGTAGGGAGGCCATTTTGCTTAAATGGAAGAAACCGGGGGCTCCCGAAGTTGCTTTCTGGAAGGGGCTGGTAAATGCAATGATTCCATTTTACAAGGCGACATATATATCTCGGGGATGTGGCGGGAAATTTGAGAACGTATGGAGGGCTTGGTATGAATCTAATCTAACAGTGGGTTAATTTGAGATAGATGTAAAGTTATAGGAGGGATCCTGAGGTATGTCTGTCATTATCTTAGTCCGGGTACATCGGGTTTTGGGTGTTTGTAATTGCTAAGTGGGGAAGGAGGAGGCTTTTATCTCATTCAGTTTGCTATTATTGATCAAAAGGGGGGAAGGGAACTGAGTACGGGGGGGGCTCACTTTGGGTATGGTTGCTGTCAGTTAATGGCAAGGGTACTATGTTAGTATGTTGTATGCCTGTCATGTTGACCGAAGGTTTTGCTTGTTGTTGTGCCAAGTAAGGTATGTCTTGTATGTTATGTCTTTTAAAATGTTCAATAAAAAGAAATGTTCAACAAAAAAAAAAATATATTTTAAAAAAAGTAAGTATTGCTTGCGAAAAGGTCAAATGAACACTGGATTGTTTAAAAATTTCAGCTGCTTTGTAGGTTATACTGACCACCTCATTCGTCACACAGTTCATGGTCAGTGGGGGAATTGGGGCCCCTGGCAAGGATGTTCCTCCACTTGTAAAACCGAATCGGGAACTCCACCAATTCAGAAACGTTTTCGCCTATGCAACAATCCAGAGCCATCTCACAGCCCTCCTGGAAACCAATGTGACGGAAATGTTGGAGAGAATCGTGTCTGTGACAACCTTCCCTTCTGTGCAGGTAAGACTATGCAGTACCCTGGGATTGTTAAACTTAAATGTTAACGTTAAGATACTCTACATATGATCTAAATAAATCATTTCCGAACACTACGCCATATATAGCAACAATATAAATTCTCAAAAATGCCCCTTGAGCTTCCAATCAAACAATTTTGTTAGGCTGAAATTAGATCTTCAGTTTTCTGCATGCAGGCAAATGCATTTACTTAGTGTCCACTCCTTCATTTATCACTCATACTGTACACTGTTACTGTAACAGATGAGAGGTTGCAGTAAAAGACTGATATGTTTTTGACATTTGCCAATTCAACAAAAAAGTTCACAGGATTTACAAAATTTACAAAATTGCGTCATCTCAGTCCAGGAAGTAGATGCTGACCTTGGACGATGCTTGAACAAATATGGAGCTGTCCTTATGAACCGAAAATGACATTAAACACTGTAAATAATACTGTGATCTCTGTGAGAGGTAATTCGTACTTGTAAGTAATACTCTTACATATTACATAGCCTATATGCTCTTCACATAAATATACTGTATATCTGATTGGTCCTCCCATAGGTGTGCACAGCATATTGCATTAGGGTGTGCACCCTAAAGCTCAAACACACATGAATGCCACCTGCTGTCACAGGGAGGAGGCTCTGGTGGTGGGAGACAGTTGATTGGGGGCATAATACGCTACACCCTAAATATAATGTGTAATGTGTTCCTAAAGTTGAACCTAGCATTTAATTTAATGGGGGCATTTACACCAGCCACTGGCATCCCCCAACCAACCACCTGGTGGCGCCCCTGGATAATGCTAATTCACATGGGGTAATTAGGGTGTGCCCAAGCACACCCAGTACACCCTGTGCGCATACCTATGGGTCCTCCTAAGGTTCAGGTTTTCTGTCATTAAACATGTTGACAGAAAGAAATGCAGACTGAACAAAAGAGTGATATTCCTCTTCTGCTGATCCTTATTTGTCCAATCAGCAGGCTGGGAGAGGTGCTTGATCACGTTGTTCTGCAACTGCACTGGAGGTCAAGAATGTGGTTGGGCTGTCTGGCAGAAGTGTCAGGACAACAAAACTCCCTGCACATAATTATACATTTTTTGGCGAGTAATGCAGCACATGTATATTTATTTCACTTGCTTATTATGTATGGAGTTCATGTTTAAAATAAAAACACAGCTGTGTACTTTTGCTAAAATACATGGAAGTTGAATGGTACATCAAGGTACCTTTGATAATAGATGATACTATACATTACAGCATGAAATCAACTGAGAGCAGACCTACAGTACCTAGAGACAGACATATCCCTATGATATAAACATGGGGGGTGCATAATGATAGCCTTGAGAATCAGCCCAACTTTGAATAGGCAAATATTGGGAAATCCTGTAGCACTGACCTAGGGCTCATATTTTTTGTGGGGATGCTGGTTGGTGGGGCTATAAAAGGACTATCTGTGCCTCTTGTCAATGCTTGTAAAACGTTTTGTTTTCTAAATCTCTTTAGGCTAGGTTCACATTATTGTGATTTCCCTACAGCCGCATTTGCGCAATCACAGCACTCCATTCATTTGAACCACATGGAAACCACATAGTGCTATGTGTTTTCCCACATGGCAAAACAGACAGTGATTACCAAAGCATGGGGGTGCCATTAAGAATTAATGGCACCCCCATGTGTCTGTTTAAGAGCAGCACATTTTGTCTGCTGATGCCTGCAGGTTCAGGAACATGCGGTTTACAAGTGTTCCTGAACCAAATATGTGTAAACCTTAGTTTATGCCTTAAAAAATATACAGGCAGTCCCCGACTTATGAACGCCCGACTTACGAACGACTCCTACTTACGAACGGCTTCAATCCCTTCTGCTTGTGCTCCACGCTGGTCCTGGATACCCCCGAGCAACTATCTTGCCACATTCCACACTGCAGTACTTCATGTACTGCATGGCCAGTAGCGCCCAGAACATGCCACATCCCTGCACAGGCAGAGGCCAGAACATCCCACATCCTTGCACAGGTGGAAGTTACACTTACAAGCAGTGTTCCGACTTACGAACACATTCCACTTACGAACAAACCTTCAGTCCCTAATGCGTTCGTTACTCGGGGACTGCCTGTAGCAGAAAGAAAAGCTCTGCATGTTACCCACTTCAGCCAACAAAATTCAAGCCATACAATTCCAAGTTTGAAATGAAATACAAATTTTAGGTAGGGTACAAGCCAGACACATTACCTCCTTCTTTTTTTTTTTTTTTTTTTTACATGGAGACCTTTTTATTGAAATGTAGTATTTCTGCAGTGGATGGAGAATGGGGAGCTTGGAGGAGAGACTCAGAGTGTTCGGTCACCTGTGCCGTTGGAAGAGTGAAAGAAAAGAGGTTCTGTGATAGCCCATCGCCTCGTTATGGGGGAAGATATTGTGAAGGTTCCAACACAAGGAACACTATCTGTAACACAAAAGTGCCATGTCCTGGTAAGCAGAAAATTCATGTAAATATTGTAGGTTACTACTCCACAAAAAAATATAAAAATTGTGTATAAATTGGATTATATGAGCAAATGGTGTTAAGGAATTGGGTTAGCTTTGCATATTTCAGCAGTGTACCCTCTGAAACCTGAAGTAGAACTATGGCCTTGAAAGTAATATCAGAGTATGTCCTAAGACCAGACTGATCCAAGCGCCCTATGGATATGGTATATTTAAAATAAATGTAAACGCAGAACAGCAGCTATTATATAAGGTAAATGTAAATAAAAAATGTGTCAAAGGAGACACTAACAGCGCTAAATGAATACCAATATGATTCAAATGAACCTGATGTTCACAATCTGCTATGATGTAATGCAATGATCAGCAGGGATAAATCCCTATGAACCACACCGTCATTAAACTAGTGCAACAGTTAATGATCAAAGAAAACAGTCCTCATAGAATCCTGGATGATGTAATACAGCATACAGTCTTTGGTTAAAACTGATTCCTTAATGCAAGGTAGTTTTGTTGATCAATCCTGGAAATCCAATAAACAGTTCTGTGCGTCTCAGCCCCCCTCTTGGTTATCTACTCACCAGAAAGTAGTGGTATGCAAGCCTTACGATCTCCTCTCAGTCATGGATCACCAGCCTCTCTCCTCCTGAATCAGCTCAGCGTCCAAAGCACACCTCTCATGAAATGTTGGATCAGAGGGATGAGTGCATGATGTGTCATGTGCGTTCATGGAAAGGAACAGAGGAGCAGGACATAGTGTAAAACGGTTTTAATTCAGACACAATCCCCCGCTACAAAAACATGCTTACAAGGTAAAAGTTATTAAAAGGCACATCAGATAGCAAGTCAGTAGCTCACTCAGGTGGTTGTACTTCTCAGCACTGCTCCAGCTGGCGAGTCCCGGGTACAGCTTACTCCTGTGTGAACGATTCGTCGTGTAGCCACGCCCTGACGCGTTTCGTGATTGGCTCACCAGTTTATTGGATTTCCAGGATTGATCAACAGAACTATGGCCTTCCTTAACTAAACATTTTAAATAAGCTTTCTCTTATATAAAAGGTGTCTGGAAGATTTTGGCTGAAGGCAACCATCATCTAAGGACATTTGTGACTGAGTACAGACTGTGTGATTGTGGGCTGCTGCTACCCCTCTGGTGCTAGAGAGTTAGTTGTGTGTCAAAAAAAGGGACATCAGCTGGTTTCCTGAAGGACTCAGTCTATTAATTTCTCTGTAAAGGGACTTTACTCAAATTGCTCAAACAAAGAAACCTTTGTGCCTTTAGCTACATTCTATGCATTAAGATAGAAAACCTTCTGTGTGTAGCACCCCCCCAGCACCCCCTAATCACCTACCTGAGCTCCTTCTCTCTCCAGCGATGTCCACGATCCCCTCAGCCATTCAGTACACTCCTCCTGATTGGCTGAGACAGAGCATTGGCTCCCACAACTGTCAATTAAAGTCAGTCAGCCAATCAGGGAGAGAGGGCTCCTTGTCTGAATGGATACACAGAGCTCTGACTCAGCTTGGGTGCACCCCTGTAGCAAGCTGCTGGCTTAGGGTCACTGAAAGGAGGGAGGAGCTAGGAGCAGCAAAGAGGGACCTGAGAAGAGGAGAATTCAGGCTGCTCTGTGCAAAACCAACTGCACAGAGGAGGCAGGTATAGAAAAAAAAAAAAAAAAGCCTTTATAATTAACCCTAATTCTCCTTTATGTAAATGTAAACCTTTGTTTGCATACTCACCTTTTCCTTAGCAGGATCCTCTGCTCTAAATACCAACACCTCCTGCACTCAATGATACCCAGTGAGCAGAATTTACAATTTAGTGTTTTACCGATTTCCGCAGCGTTCAAAGTTAGATTGCGCTATAATAAGAAAGAATTGATGCTGAGCGTAGAAACTAAGCTGGGAATATGAGCAAATCTGTTTGTATCCATATTAATATTTACCAGTTAATACAGATTTTAAAGAAAAGTATAGTGACTTTTCACTGCGGTCCATGTGGTTTCCCACTTCTTTTTTCTCCTGCAGTTGATGGACAGTGGACAGAGTGGGGAAGTTGGTCGAAATGTTCTCGTCTGGAAAATGACCTGATTAGATGCAGGCCCAGAGTGGGAACGCAAGCGAGAAAGAGGAAGTGTGATGGTACGAGCCCGGATGGGAAGTGGTGTGAAGGGGACTACAGGCAAAGTCGCACTTGCTATGATATTGATAAATGCATGTGTAAGTATTTTATGATTTATGCATCACAATGATCTGTCCCCAACCAGATGTAAAACAAAAATTAAGAAAGGCCCAGAGTTAGAAAAGAAAAATAATAAACGCAGGGCCACCATGAGAGGGTTAAAAGGGGTTTGGTATGGGGAAGCTTTTGCTGGGCAGTTTAAAGCATTATTAAATAGTACTTACATGATTGGTGGGGTGGGCGGTAGCAAGTAGGGCTGCAGAAAGGTGATCTGTAGGAGGGTCTCAAGTCTGCAGTCATAGGAGAGCGTGCTTGAGATGGAATTACTGTGTTCAGTGATTTTTGGTCTGAGGTGGGACAGGGATCTGGTGGCATTGTCCTGGCATGCGGCGGGGTACAAGGTTCTTTATATGGGTTTGATTATGGCAAAATATGTACATTTGTAGGGACCCGTCCTCGGTACATCTTCCATTATTATGATTGGGACCCGTCCTCAGAATGGCTCCCATTATTATGGTTGGTGGTATCTGCAAGTAGTTGTTTGTCTCTGAGTCTGTGTTTGTTGCGGCTGGAGGCCTAAACATTTGCAGTGGTTACGCAGACTCCTATTTGTCTGACTGTTCTGGATGTTCATATGTTGTATATGTTTATAGGTTCATATGTTTATGTGTTGATATGTTATTTTTCTTGCTCATACATCACAGGACACAGAGCCTTTAATTACTTAATGGGTTATGTAGTCACCACAGGTGATTGGACACTGGTAAACCCAATTAAAATTTTCTGCGGAGGCCTAGGAGCTATAACCGTATCCATACCTTGGGTCGATATCAAAAGCTTAAGATGGGTGGTACCCGTGCCTCGTATAAAGAAGAAACAAGGTTTGCCTGTAATGTCTCTCTGCGGAGGTCTGGGCTCCGGGATCCAGGCTTTGGTGTACTAATACAACTGTGGCACGAAAAGTTACTGGCAGAGTCTTCTATAGGTCCAGTTATGATGTTCCTCTAAGTAGGAACCCTTGGTAAACCTGAAGGTTGGCACAACATACCTGCCGTGATGGGTGAAAACTGGATCTACTTTTTAGTAGCTTTCCTGTGGCGTGGATAAGGTAAGAGAAGATAATTTTTTAAATAAATGTTATCTTCTGAGAGTAGGATGTCTTTCCTGCTTTTCACCGCTAGGTGAAGTAAGTACATACCTGGTATATCCTTACATAGCCATCCAGGACACGCGCAGTGAAGTCGGTCAGTTAAACACCATGCACCTACTCTGCTGCAGGCTCTGCCACAAAAACGCATACAGGGGCCCCCCAAGAAACCCCAGTGATCTGCTCTCCGTCTCTCTTCACCATGTGCACCACCATGACGGGAGTCTGCTTCTTGTACTGTCTATGGTGAGATGGAGAAGGGGAGGGTCGTGGTTGCTCATGCCCGTGCGCAGGCACGGCGTACCTGTGTGCAGGCGCCAAGAGGCTGTTTTAAAGCCCAGCATGCCAGAAGCCTTCTGTAAAGTGGCATGGACACAGAGCTGTGGGCTGTAAGCATCCCTGTGGATTGAACTAGGCAAACCTAAGACTCCTACTCGGCATCAGGTTGTGCAGTGAGCTGATATTTGTGTATTGTAAGACTATAGCACAACAGTGATTGCATTTTGTGGATAGTATCTTTGCTTTGCAGTAGGGACAATGTCCCCCAGAAGAGGTACAAGGGCTAGTAAAAGAGGCACCATGAAATCCCTGCTTTTGACTAAGGATTCTGAGCTTGCCTGCAGTTTACCATCCCCCTCTGTCAAAAAGTTAGCAGAAAACGGGATAGATCCCCTTCATCTGCTCTTGCTCTCTCATCAGATGAGCATTCTGAGGGTGAAAAATCCCTCTCTGGAGATGAGGATCGTGTGTAGTCTGAGGACTCAGAGGATGAGAGGATTCCTGCTAACTTTCAGTCGCTAAAGATGCAGGTGCAATATTATGCAGAGATGGTGCGTGCCACTTACAAATTGCCTCCTGTTGAAGCTTCTATATCCTCTGCTTCCTTTTTGGGATCCCGAAAATCCCCACAGGCTCCTTTCCAGTTCATCCCTTGCTGGATAAACTGATGTAAGCAGTTTTCCCTCCTTTATCCTATGGAGGAAGGTTTCACTAAGAAATGGGGGGTATAGATGCAGCTATTTCTTGTGCAAACAAAAGCCTGACCTGTCCTATAGATAATGCTCAGGGCTTTAAGGATCCAACTGATCAGAAGCTGGAATCTTTATTGAAAGCCTCCTCCTCTATTGCTGGTTCTGTAGTACAACCTACAGTTGCAGCGATTGTTGTATGTCAGTTCCTCAAGAAAAAGATGAAGCAGATGGTTAACCTCTTTCCTACAGAGGAGGTTGAGGTTTATGAGGACCTTTCTAAGGCCTTGTGACTTGCGATTGATGCAATTATGGACTCTGTTCAACAAGCATCCTGCTTGAATCTCTTGCAGGTACACATGTGCAGGTCCCTTTGGTTGAAACATTGGGAATCCGAGGTTTCTTGCAAAAGATACTTGGCAGCGTTTCCCTTTAAGGTAGAACGCCTGTTTAGGGATGACT
Organism: Rana temporaria; assembly: GCF_905171775.1. Taxonomy (NCBI): domain Eukaryota; kingdom Metazoa; phylum Chordata; class Amphibia; order Anura; family Ranidae; genus Rana; species Rana temporaria. The sequence continues at coordinate 121,994,100 of NC_053497.1, forward strand.
TGGATAAATACATCCAAAAGATCACTGGCGGAAAATCTACTCTGTTGCCGGTAAAAAAGAAGAGTAAACGTCCTTCATTTAAACATTCTCTTTCCCCAGCCCCTGGAACCTCATTCTCCAGACAGTGGCAATGGCCTCCCCAGTCTAGCACTAAGGGAAGGGCCCAGAACCAAGCCCAAGGGCAGAAAAGAACTTGGGGTTCAACATCTTCCAAGCAGAACACCAAAACTTCGATATAAAGAGATGCCCCCGCTCGGCCGAGTGGGGGGAAGGCTGCTGCAGTTTGCAAACGCCTGGCGGCACTAAGTTCAGGACAAGTGGGTCATCTCCACGGTGTCCTCAGGCTACAAGCTGGAATTCAGAGAACTTCCGCCACCCCGTTTTATGAGATCAAGAATTGCCAAAGATCCAGAAAAAAGAAGGCCTTTATTTTTGGCTTTGGAACACCTGTTGTCCCAAGGGGTAATCATAGAGTTAGCCTCAGAGGATCAGGGATCAGGGTTTTACGTTAACCTTTTCACGGTTCGAAAACCAAACGGCATGTCAGACCTATCCTAGATCTGAAAAGCCTGAATCAGTTTCTGAACATTCGCTCCTTTCGCATGGAGTCTGTCAGTTCAGTGGTCTCCACCCTCCAGGGAACTAGAATTCCTGGCATCAATAGACATCAGCGATGCATATCTACATGTGCCAATATTCCCCGCTCACCAAAGATTTCTAAGGTTTGCAGTAGATCAGCGCCACTTTCAGTTTGTGGCCCTTCCTTTTCGAGCTAAGGGCATGGGGCATAGCAGTAACAGCCTATCTGGACGATCTGTTGATCATAGATCAGTCCGCTGCAAGCTTGGGCCTCAATGTGCACAGCACAGTGGAGTATTTAGAGTACCTAGGCTGGGTCCTCATTCTGGAGAAATCCTCCTTACACCCTCAAAGAAGACTGGAGTATTTGGGCATGATTATAGACACGATAGACATGATTATAGACACATCCCAAAGCAAGGTATTACTTCCCGAGCCAAAGGCAAAAGCCATAGGAGACTTGATCTGACTGATAAAGGCAAAAAGGAGGCCTTCCATCCGTCTATGTATGAAGTTATTGGGAAAGTTGGTAGCCTCATTTGAGGCTGTCCCTTATGCCCAGTTTCACTCAAGGCCATTACAGGGCAGAATTCTGTCGGCTTGGAACAAATCCTATGATCTTATCTCCAAAGGTTTGCCAGAGCCTCAATTGGTGGTTGCTCCCCCAAAATCTGTGAAAAGGAAAATCCTTTGCACCGCTTACCTTGAAATTGGTAACCACAGACGCCAGCCTTCTTGGCTAAGGGGCAGTTCTAGAGGAGGCATCTGCCCAGGGGAAGTAGTCCGAAGGCAAAAAACTCATACCCATCAACATTCTGGAGATTCGGGCAATTCATCTGGCCCTCGGAGTCTGGTCTAACAGACTGCAGGATTGTCCTGTTCGGATTCAGTCCGAAAATGCTACAACCGTGGCCTATATCAATTACCAAGGGGCACCAGAAGTCTGGATGCTCAAAGAGGTGAATCACATCCTGTTCTGGGCAGAAAGGCATATTCCTTGCCTATCTGCGCAGACAGAATTCTCACCGCTCCAGGTGAGCCTCGTGATGATCAGGGGTTGTTGAACCACCAGGGTGCTGGCGATGCGGTAATAGCAAAAAACAAAAGAACAAAAGCTGGACAGCCGCACTCCAAAATTTTCTTTAAAAGAGATGTCTTTTATTTTCAACTGTGCATACAGTCACTGCAAGCCCACAAAAATCAGTATGGCCAACGTTTCGCACTGGCGTCAGTGCTTAGTCATGGCTATCTGCGGTCTTCATTCCAGGGGTAGAAAATTGGCAGGCAGATTTTTTAAGCCGCCAGCAGCTGAGTCCAAGACAATGGTCTCTACACCCCAACATATTTCAAATCATATGTCAAAAATGTGGTACCTCAGATGTGGACCTGTTGGCTTCCAGGTTCAACACAAAGCTGGACAATTTTGTGTCAAGAACAAGAGATATTTGTGCTCAAGGGTCGGATTCCCTGACAATTTCATGGGATCGATATTCTCTGATTTATGCATTCCCTCCAGTTCCACTTCCCCCAGAGAGTCAAGAGGGAAGGAAAGCTGGTGATATTGGTCGCCCTGGCTTGGCCCAGAAATCGTAAGGATAGCAGTAGGAAGACCTTGGGTTCTCCCACTACGCTCAGACCTACTATCACTGGGTCAAATATTCCATCCTGCCTTACAATGTCTAAATTTGACGGTTTGGCTGTTGAGACCCACATTCTAAGAAAACGTGGGCTCTCAGAAAGAGAAACATGTTCTCTTTCTAAGTCCGTCAGAATTTCCGATGAGCCACACACACGGTCGGAATATCCGATGAAAAAATGTTGTCTGACTTTTTCCATCGGAAATTCCGATCATGTGTACAAGGAATTAGGCTTTCCAGTCTATAGGCAATTTTGTTTTGAAAAATCAAAAATTCTGTAAATTGCTAGGCCATTTCCGATAACTGATATGTTTAATTAGGCCTAAAGTTGCTAGAGACTTTAGTTCATGTATGCACTATCCAGCCATGGATCTCCATATGAAGCAAGCATATTGTTATCATGTTGGCCTGCATATTGCGCCAATGTAAAGAGAAAAGGGAACTCTGCCTGGCAAGACAATAGAGACAAGTTTGCTGACTGATTGACAGTTTCCCCAATCAGACTCCACAGGAACAATTGAGGCAAGGCTACACACATAAAGAGGTTTCCTTATCTGACAGTGAATGTGTCTGTTCTTTCTTTCAGTAAATGGTACTTGGTCTGAATGGTCTTCTTGGGGACTTTGCTCTTCTTCATGTGGACGGGCTGAAAGAACAAGACATAGGGAGTGTCTGGGAGTATATCCAGATTACCCGTAAGTCAATAAAAGTGCATGACCCCTTTTATATCTATTGATTTACCTCTTCTAAAGTGTTTTGTGTGCTAAATGTTCTGCTATCTGTAAAGCAGTCTGAAAAACAAGACCTTGGGCCAGATCCTCAAAAGGGATACGCCGGCGTAACTGCTGTTACGCCGTCGTATCCCTGTTTCTAACTATGGAACTGATCCACAGAATCAGTTTTCCATAGTTAGGCAGAAGATCCGGCATGTGTAAGGGACTTACACTGTCGGATCTTAGGATGCAGTACTGCATCCGCCGCTGGGGGCATTTTGTGTCGAAATGCCGCCTCGGGTATGCAAATTAGCACTTCCAGAGATCCACAAAGCTTTTCAGCTTCGTTTTTTCTCCGTAAGTTTTAGTTTGCAAACGCAAAATTAGGGCTGCTTTTACAAAGTGTAAACTGTTTACACCATGTAAAAGCAGACCCTTCTGTCCAGCGACGCGATTTTTTTTTTGTTTTGAATTTTTTTTTCCCGCCGTATCTTTTTTTTTTTCCCGACGCAACTTAATTGACCCGTCGCGATCCACAAAGCTCGACGCAACATAATTTCGCGCTATGCACGTCGGGAAAATGACGTCACGAGCATGCGCAGTACGGCCAGTGCGGGAGCGCGCCTAATTTAAATGGGAATCGCCCCCATGAAAAGAGGAACGCCTTGCGCCGGCGAAATTTAAGTTACACAGCCAAAAATTTCTAGGTAAGTGCTTTGTGGATCGGGCACTTTGGTAGAAATTTTAAGGCAGTGTAACTTAAATGGGAAAATTTACGTTACGCCGGATCTTTGTGGATTACCCCCCTTGTCTTTGTAAACTGTCTCCGCTTCTAACTATAGATTTCACCATCTATGATGTTTGGGGTGAAATCTCCACTGCCAGCTAGTGTGTTTAAACAATTACTGTATCTGATAGGATGTGGCCACTATTCAGCTGACATTTTCTTCTGGTTGCTTCGATTCCTCAATTGAAATGTGCCAAGGCAGATGGTACTGACAGCGCCAACCATAGCTCAAATTTCACCTGATTCAGCAATCTATGGCCAGTATACATCAAGCTAAGGCAGTAAGGTGCCAATGCTTATATGGCTGTATCAAGGAATGGAGAGTTAAATTGTCCTCGAGTTGGTGCAGTTAAGGCTAGGGCCTTGAATGGTGGTGGATACAGCCAGTTAATAAAATAGATCTGCCTTCTAAGACCCTCGACCAAAATATGTCAGCCATTATTCAGGAATCTTTGTTATACATTTTCATAATGAAAATGGGGTTTGTAAAAGTTGTAATTTTTGTATACGGTGTAACCTTGGCTTACGAGTAACGCTATTTAGGAGCGTTTTGAAAGACGAGCAACTTTTTTTTAAGCCAATGGGGTGTGCAGTACCGCATTTAGCCAGAGGTGTGGGGGCGCTGGTGACACTCGGAACGGTTTGGAAATATTTTGAAACACTCGGAAATACTCTGTTCCAGAGTGTTTCCAAGCCTTTACGAGTTCAGCCAAGCTGTCTCTGAGTCTCTCCGGTGCCTCCCCACCTCTGGCCACATGCGGTATTGTATGCAATAGAAGTCAATGCGGGAAAAACTATCTTTGTTTCCATTGACTTCTACGAGGAAACTTGCTTTAATTTGCGAGTGTTTTGGATTACAAGCATTCTCCTGGAACGGATTATGCTCGTAATCCAAGGTTCCACTGTATTTATATCTTGAATAATCCCACAATGGTTGTAGGTTTTTGGGTATGGGAAATATAGTTGGGTGGGGGGGGGGGGGGTTAGTATCAAAGTTATTCAGCTGTAATACAAGGCAATACCTTAGCCATGTATCTGATAGGATGCGACCACTATTCAGCAAACATTTTCTTCTAGTTCCTTTGATTCCTCAATTGAAATATGCCAAGCCAGATGGTTCAACTCACATTTCTGATTCAGCAATGTATGGCCAGTATACATCAGTGAGGGAAACAGTCATAGAAGTGCTATGTTATTCTGAATGACAAGCTCTGTAATAAAAACTGAGAGAAAATGGGATCAAACTAAATGCAGGCTTGGTGAACTGCTATACATTTACACTGTATAATATTATATTGTAACCACCTATGAAATAAAATATTTCTAATCATTCAGCATTGAGAGGATATGATTTTAATTTACAAATACCATACTGGTGACCCCACAATAGGGAAAAAATGTGTGCGGAAGGGAGTTTAACAAGACACGTGGCCACTTAAGGTTTAACCTTAAACTACGTAGAGGCAGGCCCGTCGCTACAGGACAGGCAAAACAAACAATTGCTTGGGGCCCCGAGCTGGCCTGGGGCCCCCAACTTCCCCTTCCCAGGCTGTAGCGTGGCCGAGCTCCTCTTCCTCTTCCTTCCTCCTGGAGTACTGTCAGTCCGGCCAGGTACCGTGCGTGGTACAGGAGATTCAGTTTCTTGTTCCCGGCCGGACTGACAGGAAGTGCACACTGAGTGCTCACTTTCAGCCCGGCTGGGAACACAGGAAACTGAATCTCCTGTACCGCGCGGTACCCGGCCCGGGCACTATCTGATAGGGGACCCATTATGACAGAACACCAGACTGACATGAGGAAGAGGAGCTTGGCCATGCTACAGCGGCAGCCTACAGGGAAGAAGGGGAGGTGAGAATAGAAAAACTTAGGGACTAGGGAGGGGGGGGGGAGTAAGAACATGGGTGTAAAAAATTAGTGTAGCTCTAACGTAGGCTTTGCCTGCGGGGAGGGGGTGCTTGGGGGCCCCCATTTTGCTTGGGGCCCCCAAATTCCTTCAAACGGCCCTGCGTAGAGGATTATTTACTGTAAGAGCGGCAAGGATGTGGAATTCTCTTCCACAGGCAGTGGTCTCACCGGGGAGCATTGATAGTTTAAAAAAACTATTAGATAAGCACCTGAACTACCACAACATACAGGGATATGCAAGGTAATACTGACATATAATCACACACATAGGTGTGTGACTTGATGGACTTTTTTCAACCTCACCTACTATGTAACTATGTAGCATTTACATACAGGTTGCATTATACACAGCCCTGACAGCCTAAAAGCAGATGACAGTCATGGAAAATTTAATTTTCAAACACAGAACAAATGATTTCTTCATGCAGAACCCCCATTTGACAAATTCTTTTAACTTTTAGCGGCCCATAATAGCAAAAGAGGTGTTTTCATAAGAATAGAATAGAATTCTGGAAAATTATTTGCTAACATCTTTGAAATCTCTTTATATCTGTTTCCTGATTTCCCTGGCTGCCTTCTTGCTCTGGGTCAGTGACTCTAGAAGTTCTGAAGCCAGAGACAGATGGGCAAACAGCATTTTACAAAGGAGGCCAGTCTTAAAACCCCCCTGTTTGCCTTGCGAATGGCTTGCTTTAAAGCTCCAATATGGAGATATAATGGAATGTCTGCTGCTTGTCTATCAAAATGAACAGGATTTCAATATGGGCAGCACAGTGGCTTACTGGTTAGCACTACTGCCTTGCGGCACTGGGGTCCTTTGAATCTTGGCCAGAACTTTATCTGCATGCAGTTTGCATGTTCTATCTGTGATTGCGTGGTTCTCCTCCGAGTACTCGTGTTTTTTTCCCCCCACACTCCAAAGGTATGCTGGTAGGTCAGTTGGCGTTTCTGTTTTAATTGCCCCTAGTATGTGTGCATGTAAGTGATGATGGATGTGCGATACATGCGTGATATAAACCTTAGATTGCAAGCTCCTTGAGGGTGGTGACTAATATGAATGTTCAGTATGCAATATACTATGTAACTTGTCAGTGCTGTATAAAAGATTACAATAATGTATATGACCAATAATCCTGCATACTAAAGCCTGATGATATGAATGATATAGCAGAGGCATTCAATTTTCAGAAGATGCTTACACTTGGGCTATTGGCTGCACTTTTGCACATCATCTTGGCTCTCTCCACTGCTTTATTAAATTCTTGTCAAACTTTTTTTCCCCGCTAGAAATCTAGTGGAAGGAGCCATAGCAATAACTGAAGTCTTCTTTTCGGGAACTCCCAGAGTATCCTGTGACTCAATCGATGGGGAAACAAAGAGACTGGAGGAGAGAGTGGAGTGCAAGAACCTTCCTCCCTGTACATAAATGGTGAGATCCACAACTGCACTTCTTATAAATTCTCAGCACTCGAAAGCAGGTGGACTACTCATAGGGACAGCCAGCTTTGGCACTCATAGTCTCAAAAAAAGTGTGAGGACCCATGATTGGAAGTCTTTAAGGCAGGGCAAAAGGGGATGTGTGGCCCAAAGCATCTGCCTCATATTTGCCAACTATCCCAGTTTAAATTCCCTTGTCCCTTGAAGTTTTAGTCCTGTGCTGTGTCCTGTTATCTCAGTGTGAAGTTATGCTACTAATGCTGCCCAGCTCTGCCCTATTGTTGTGTACAGATGACTCACCTGCTGTGTTTACATTTAAATAACCGTCATTCATATGTAAATAATGGGAGCAGATGTTAATAGCGGTTGCGTTCATATGTAAATATCTAAGGCCGGCGGCATTCATATGTAAATATGGGCGCATTCATATGTATATCATGCCCCTCTGCAGTGAAGAGATGATGTGCTGTAATAGACACAAGTCCATTTACATCTTCCGCTCCTTAGAGGTGAATGGAGGGTCCGATTGGGTCGGACTGACCGTGTAAAAGGGGCCTATGACTGCTTTCATACTGATGCATGGTTGTTTACCCGCATCACAGGTGCAGCACAGTTCACCTGTGGCTTTCCTGCAGGTTAGATACACTTTGCCATAGACTTCTATTATATCCTGTAGGTGTGGTGCACTTTCAGAAAGCTCACCAAACTCGCAGGTATTAGAAGTCTATGGCTCAGTGTAGGTAACCCGCAGGTGCACTTCTCCATACCTGTGGATCAGTTTGAAAGCAGCCCAGTAACCACTGCAAAACAGATATGCCCATATATACACTCTAATTTTAGTAATAAATTTACCTTTAATAGCAGTATTCTATTATATTTTATTCCATCCCAGAGCAGGAGGTCGCATGCCACATCAGAGGGCCACTGGTTGGGCACCCCTGACCTAGACATATGCAAAGAGTCAGGCCCCGTACACACGACCGAGTTTCTCGGCAGAATTCAGCCAGAAACTCGATCGGAGCCGCATTCTGCCGGGAAACCCGGTGGTGTGTACACTTTTGGCCAAGGAACCCGACGAGGAACTCGTCGAGCCAAATGGAGAACATGTTCTCTATTTCCTCCTTAGTCAATGGGGAAACTTGGCACGCCGAGATCCTCGGCGGCTTCACAAGGAACTCGACGAGCAAAACGATGTGTTTTGCTCGTCGAGTTTCTCGGACGTGTGTACGGGGCCTAAGTACTTTTTATAGGAGCTTTGGTGGCTTCAGCTCTTTGGAGCTTTCACTCACATGATAGTGCTTTCTATGCAACCGCAGCATCAGCTAATTGTTTTTATGCAGCGAGCATAGGCAAACCTTTACTTGCAGAGCACAAAAAAAGGTGTAACAAAAGAAAGTTATAACATGGTATTCTAAAAGCTGAAACATTTTGTTTTTTTGTTTTCTGTTATACAGCAAAGCATTCAGTGAATGGAGGATGGGTGTATAAAAATAACAGGATCTGCCTCCTCCAATCAAAGAATGTTTTGTATTCTGGGAAAAATTACTATGAGTTCTATGAAGGGAGGAGGTGGGCGGAAGGAGTGGGCAAGTGGCGCAACTCTTTCAAGCTTGCAGCAACGGATCTTAACCCCAGCAGTGCCGGAAGATCAGCGCTGGAAGGTTTCTTCCCTATATTGCAAACACACTTCATTACAGGTAAGTTATGTCCCCGATGGCAGAAAAAATAAAACAAAAACTTCAGCTTTAATAATCCAAAACTAAAAAAAATGAGGTGGCACAATAGACAGGTGAGCGTAGGTAGGTGAGTGTAGGTAAAGCATTGATAGTTCACTCATACAGCTTGTTCCTTTACTAATCATATATCATTATCTTTCAGGCTTTTTCTTTGTGGCTGGTTGAGGATGATTGTAAAGCACCAAGAGGAACTTGTAGTCCTTTTCAGTAAAAAGCAGGAAAAATTGTATCTGTGGTTTATGATACTAGAACTACTTATATGTGTGAATGACTGTGCTGTATCTTTCGCTCTATAGATTAACCATCTACCCTTTACCTTGTCCTTGGCTAATCCAAACTTTTGTATCTGCACACTTTTGTTAGCAAACTCATTGGGCTGTTTACAAGGCACTGGGGCAGATCCTCAAAGACATTACGCCGGCGTATCTGTTGATACGCTGCGCAATTTCAAATTTTGCGCGTCCTATCTTTTGGTTGGTATCCACCAAGCAGATACGACGGCATCTGTGTTAGATCCGACAGGCGTACGCCTTAGTACGCCGTCGGATCTAAGATGCAATTTTCCGGCAGCCGCTGGGTGGCGTTTCAGTAGTTTTCCGGGTCGAGTATGCAAATTAGCTATTTCCGACGATCCACGAATGTACGAGCGGCCGTCGCATTTTGTTACGTCGTTTTTGTTCGGCTTTTTTTCCGGCGTATAGTTAAACCTGCTATTTGGTGGCGTACTCAATGTTAAGTATGGCCGTCGTTCCCGCGTCTAATTTTAAATATTCTACGTCGTTTGCGTAAGTCGTCCGTGAATGGGGCTGGACGCCTTTTACGTTCACGTCGAAAACACTGACGTCCTTGCGACGTCATTTGGAGCAATGCACCCTGGGAGTTTTGACGGACGTGGCATGCGCAGTTTAAATGAAACACGCCCCCTACTCGCCGCATTTGAATTCCGCGCCCTTACGCCGCGAGAGATAGACTACGCCGCCGTTACTTACGGAGCAAATTCTTTCAGGATTCAAACCAAACCTGAATAAGTTACGGCGGCGTAGCGTTTCTCCCATACGCTGCGCGGGTGCAGATCTTTGTGGATCTGCCCCAAAGTCTATCTTTTTCACATGCTTTTACCTCCAATATATTTTTCTATAAAGAGATTCTTCAAAAGGATCTGTGTAACGTCCTCTGATTGCTTTGATTAAGGCCCACACATGGCTTAAACCTGAGTGGAGGCGGACATGTAACTCTTATCCTGTATTGAATAAAGCATCTCTTCATGTCTAAAGTGTCTATTTTATTTTAATTAAGTTTTGACTGGCAGGAGCCTGCTGAGCACCACACACTTAAGGATTTTGCTGTGTGGGTTGAGCGTTTTTTCTGGAACATATTTACTGCACATTTTTCATTTTCTCAATCATGTAGGAGTTGTTTGACCCAAAAGTGATATTTTTAGTTTTAGGTGGCGCCTGACTGGCTGTGTCAAAGACAGTGCTGTATCTTGGACTAGGCCGACAAGGCCCAGGCCTAGGGTGGCACTTGGGGGGGGGCAGCAGCCCCCCCGAGCCATCTTCCAAAAGTGCCGGCTCCCACGGCCGCCTCCCACACAAATACACCTGTAGTGTGGCACTAGGAAATATTATGGGCAGTATCGGTGTGCGTGGCCAGGGGGGGTGGGGAGACTGGCACCCCCATAGAGTGGCCGGTGAATGGCCAGACTGGCTGCACATAATTTGACTGGCGGAGGCAGAGCCTAAAGCTCCGCCCAGTCTCCTCTGCGCAACTTTCTTACACTACATCTTCTCCCGACCCGGGTTGGGATCTGTCTATAAGACTGCATCAATAGAAGAGAAGAAAAGAGAGAGAAAGAGAGGAGCACGAAAGGAACCCCCAGGTGGCAGCGAGGACAGCAGGTAAAATTAATACGTTATTATTACTTTTATAATGGAAAGAATAGTGCCCCATTATTAGTGTCAGTGGGAAGATTAGTGCCCAATTATTAGTGTCAGTGGGAAGAATCGTGCCCTATTCAGTGACAGGAATCGTGCCCCATTGTTGGTGCAGAAGAAATAGTTCCTTGCATCAGTGGGAGAAGTAGTGTCCCAAGCAGGGCTGGTGCTACCACTAGGCAAACTAGGCAGCCTCTCTGCAGCAAGCAACTAAGTCTTAGCATTAGCAGGCAGCCGCCGCTCCATTCGCACATAGTGCCAGAGGCGCAGCGGTGGCGGGGAACTGTGTCTGTGTTCCGACTGAATGGAAGCAAGCAAACATTCATTGATGGGCGCTGGTGAGGCTGCATTGATGGGCGCTTGTGAGGCTGCATTGATGGGCGCTTGTGAGGCTGCATTGATGGGCGCTGGTGAGGCTGTATTGATGAGCGCTGGTGGGCTGCATTTGATGGGCATTTCGTTAAAAAGGTGGGGTATACATGGCAAGGGCAAAGAGGGTGGAATAAGGGGTGGAGCCGGGCGGGGGAGAAGTAAAATTAGGTTTTGCCTAGAGTGTCAAAAATCCTTGCACCAGTCCTGGTCCCATGGGCCTGACAAAGGAAAGCAAAGGGCCACATCCGGCCCCTGGACTGCAGTTTGGAGACCACTGGTCTAGGGGAAATCGTGTGCTCTTTGGAGAAAATCTAAAGGCAAAACATTTATTTTTATTTTTTATATTTCAGGTAGTGTTTGGTCCTAATGATTTTTTATTCGGAAAAGATGGGTACAACAGGGTAAAAAACTATATCACTGACTGTTATAGGTAAAAGTATAAACTTTGAAAAAATTTACATCCATCTGTTATTTTGTATTTTAGATTGTAGTTTCTAACTGGATCTTGTATTTGTACTCTAATATTGTATGTTGGTGTGTTAATCAACTAACTATTTTAAACAAACACTGAGAAGTTCCTGCACCTAAAGTGCAGTATCAAGGATGCACACTTTCAGAGAAGTCACCATCCGAGATATGGCACAATAATTTATACTGATGAGGAATTTAATAAGCCCAATCACTCAAACCTTGCATGTGGATTGATGATGCTTGTGGCTTCCAATCAATCTGTAATAAATGATATACACTACAGTATGTAGACTGCCGTTGCTGATATCGCCTTATGAAAATGCAAATTGACTAGCCTTTTAGGTTGCACTTGAAAAAAAAGAATGTTGCGCCCTTAAGGCACTTTAAATGAATTCACTGTTTGGTTTTGTGCCCTTAAGATGAGGAATGTGTTAATTATACTGAGTAGAGTAACCTACAATTATCCTGTAGTGTCTTGTTGATCACTTTAGAGTGGAAAAACAAGCTTTTTCAGAACAGTTTTTTATTTTAGAGAAAAGCAGTCCGCTATATTGTAAAAATACCTACAGTACCTTCTCCTTCCCCTAAAAAAAAAAAAAAGGAATGTTTATTATATTTAATGACGTCTAGTGGCAAAAAAAAAAAAAAAGTATTAAGAACTGCCTGTTTTTTCAAAGCATCAATGCTATTTCCAAACCTATGGGGAAGTTGATTCACTCCATATGCATAGCGGTACAGTGGGCCATTGCCCTCCATTGGAAAAAGCTTACGGTGCCCTTTCCCCCAATAATTGCTCGGATAGATCAGATGATGCTATCAGAAAAGATATTCCACACTTTACATGATTCAGTCCCGATTTATGACGCCAAATGGAACCCGTGGTTTCTATATAGACTCCAAGTATAACTGACCTTGATTATGTCTCCTTTGGTTTTATACGTCCAGATTTTATTTCTTTATTTCTTGATGTATGTTCTTTTTGCCCTGTTTTCTTTAATTTTCTTTTTATTTCCTTTTATTTTCTTGTACTTTACTTGGGCTTCTGACACAATTGTTCTTCTAGTTCACTAAGGTATATGATCTATGCATTCATTTTTGGGGTAAGCCTAGGGCTCTAGGTTGTACCATAAACTAGTTTTCTGTCTTTAGATAGTGATGAGTTATTGCATACATGTACTGATTGCTATTACTTTATATACCAATGTAAGTTGGGCATTATTTGTGTCCTCTGTTGTTATACCTGTGTATTCTCTAATAAAAACTTTTTGAAAACGAAAAAAAAAAAAGTATTTTTTATTTTAAATCAATTTAAAACATTAATCCAGCACACAAAAGCCTAATACATTTTTTTTTGCCCTATTCACACAGAACAAATGTACATTCACTTTCACTGGGCAAACTAGAAGAGTGACAGCAGAAAAAAGGCCAAGTGGTCCATCCGGTCTGCCCCATTCTTTTTTAATCTTTATATGTTTTTGCTTTTTACCCTTTTTGTCTGAGTATACTATAGATCCATAGGCATGTGCACAGGGTGTGCCGGGTGTGCCTGGGCACACCCTAATAACCCCAAGTGAATTAGGATTATCAAGGGGCGGCACAAGGTGGGTGGTTGGGGGATGCCACTGGCCGGTGCGAATGCCCCTATTATATCAAAGGCTAGTTTCAACTTTAGGAACACATTACACTCGTATTTAGGGCGTAGGGTAATATGCTCCCAATCAACTGTCTCCCACCACCAGAGCTTCCTTCCTGTGACAGCAGGTGGCGCTCATGTGTGTTTGAGCTTTTTGGTGCACACCCTAATGCAATAGGCTGCGCACACCTATGTAAATAGATCAATGGTCTCCAAACTGCGGCCTGAGGACCGGATGTGACTCTTTGCTAGCTTTTATCTGGCCCTTGAGTCCATATTTCTTCCACTGCCACCAACAGGGGGGCAAAACTCCTGCCAATGACACCAACAATAGGGCACTATATCTGATGGGGTACTGTTCCTCCAAGTAATATCAATGACCAGGAACTATTCTATCCAGAACTGGACACAGTATTCTAAATGAGGTCTCGCTAAAGATCTATATAGTGTTGGCATCAGTATTTAAAATGACCTCCTCTGTCTTTTATCCCAGCTCCACTTACTTCTTTAATAGACAATCCTTCTCTTTCTATTGGTGTTCACTCGGATGCTATTCTAAGCTGGGATAAATCTGATTGGCCCCAAATCAGACATATGATTTTGGAGGGAACTTTCATGTCATTCGCAAGGAATCTGGTTTGTTTATTTGCAACTGCAGAGTTTTTACTCCTCTTTGACTCCGAAATATTCTTATCATCGACCGTGTACAGATTTTGAACAGCTATGTATATCCCTAGAACCACCAGTACATACTACAGTATATCTAAGATATATATGCTATTATCTACTCTTAAAGGGGTTGTAAAGGTAAATTGTTTTTCCCTAAATAGCATCCTTTACCTTAGTGCAGTCCTCCTTCACTTACCTCATCCTTCGATTTTGCTTTTAAATGTCCTTATTTCTTCTGAGAAATGCTCACTTCCTGTTCTTCTGTCTGTAACTCCACACAGTAATGCAAGGCTTTCTCCCTGGTATGGAGAAAGCCTCTTGAGGGGGGAGGGGGCGAGCAGGCAAGTCAGGACACTCTCTACTTTGCAGATAGAGAAAGGAGCTGTGTGTTAGTGGGCGTCCTGACACTCCTGCTCGCCGCCTCACCCTCAAGAGGCTTTCTCCACACCAGGGAGAAAGCCTTGCATTACGGTGTGTAGTTACAGACAGAAGAACAGGAAGTGTGCATTTCTCAGAAGAAATAAGGACATTTAAAAGCAAAATGGAAGGATGAGGTAAGTGAAGGAGGACTGCACTAAGGTAAAGGAAGCTATTTAGGGAATTTTTTTTTACCTTTACAACCCCTTTAACTCAACTGGTTTACCATCATACACAACCAAATGGAAAATAGAATTAAACTAGTTAACACAAGAGGAAGATTGGGAACACATTTTTAATAATATTCATACATTTTCAATAGCTTGTGACACCCAAGAGCTTATTTATTTATTTTTTTTAACAGAGAGAGCGTAATTTTAAATTGTTATCTAGATGGTACCACGCTCCAGGTATTTTAAATCAAATTTTACCCTCACAAACAGATAGATGTTGGCGTTGTAATGTTGCTATAGGTAAATTATCCCATCTTTGGTGGTCCTGTCCCTCTATTTACAAACTATGGGGTCAAGTTATTAACCTATATAATACTGTTGTTAATAAATCAATTAACCACTAGCCGACCGCCCACCGCCGTTCTACGTCGGCAAGTTGGCTCGGCTGGGCGAGAGCACGTAGTATAACGTCCTCTCTCCCAGCCGCCACTAGGGGCGTGCGCGCGCCGCCCGCTCTCCCCCGACTCCCGTGCTTGTGCCCGGCGGGCGCGATCGCCGCCGGGCACATGCGATCGCTCGGTACAGAGCGGGGACCGGGAGCTGTGTGTGTAAACACACAGCTCCCGGTCCTGTCAGCAGGGGAAATGCTGATCTTCGGTTCATACAATGTATGAACCGAGGATCAGTGTTTCCCCATATGAGGCCACCCCCCCCCCCCCCACAGTAAGAACACACCCAGGCATACTTAACCCCTTCCCCGCCCCCTAGTGTTAACCCCTTCACTGCCAGTGGCATTTTTATAGTAATCCAATGCATTTTTATAGCACTGATCGCTATAAAAATGCCAATGGTCCCAAAAATGTGTCAAAAGTGTCCGAAGTGTCCGCCATAATGTCGCAATACCGAAAAAAAATCGCTGATCCCCGCCATTACTAGTAAAAAAAATATAATAAAAATGACATAAAAATACCCCCTATTTTGTAAACGCTATAACTTTTGCGCAAACCAATCAATAAACGCTTATTGCGATTTTTTTTTATGAAAAATATGTAGAAGAAAACATATCGGCCTAAACTGAGGAAAAAAAATGTTTTTTTATATATTTTTGGGGGATATTTATTATAGCAAAATGTAAAAAATATTAATTTTTTTCAAAATTGTCTCTCTATTTTTGTTTATAGCGCAAAAACTAAAAACCGCAGAGGTGATCAAATACCACCAAAAGAAAGCTCTATTTGTGGGAAAAAAAGGACGCCAATTTTGTTTGGGAGCCACGTCGCACGACCGCGCAATTGTCTGTTAAAACGACGCAGTCCCGAATCGCAAAAAGTACTCTGGTCTTTGGGCAGCAATATGGTCCGGGGGTTAAGTGGTTAATAACTCCATAGAAATGGCTCTTTTTTTCCTTTTTACCCCATCCATTGCTTAAAACCAAAAAATCTCTTCTCTGTTTTTTTTTTTTTGACAGCAATTAGACAATTAATACCGAGATATTGGAAATCTCCCATTGTTCCTACAATTTCGGAGTGGATTGAGATTAATAGTATTATGCATATGAAGATACTAGTAGCTGAAAACAATGATACTATACAGAAGTTTAATAAGGTGTGGCAGACTTGGATAACATTTAAAAACTCATCAGCAGGCTATAAGAGGAGGATTCCTTGTTTGTATTAAATACATTTTTCCTTAAAGATGCTGTATGATGCTCAATGAAAAGCCGAGATCTTTGTTCTTTGTACTGTAAAACTTTAATAAAAATCATTGAAACATAAAAACTCATCAACATTTTTGGAAATTTTAAAATTATTAACTTCTTAGATGTTGGAGAGATATATTCTATTCCGTTTGAAATAATTAAATAAATAATATAAAATAAAAATAAAAATAATAATGAAATAAAGGATGAAGAAAGATTCTATGATTTTGTTAATGTGAGACACCACTATTGTTTTCCCCCCTTTTTTTTTGGTCGTTTTTTGTTGTCATTTAAAATATATAGAAGAGAGTTTTTGAAGAAATGTATCATTGTGGAAGTTAAACGATTTAGTAATTAGAACTTTAAAGAATATCTCAGTTGAATTTGTACTCAGGATAATTGTATTTGTTTGTGTATGTATATTTGCTTTGTTGTTTGTGTAAAATCAATGAAAATATATTGGAAAGAGAAAAAAAAAAGTTCTATAGGGGAATCGGGATCTCCTTCCCTCTAGTGACGCATGCTAGAATACTATTCACGTTTCTCACTACATGGCCACACTGTTTCCTAATTTTTAAGTTATAAGAAATAATGATAATGTCTATACGACGAAACTAGTCAGGGTGGAGCCAAGTAACGTAGCCAGACGTTGACACCAGACGGTGACAGGAACGAAGGCATCCATCCTCCTAGCACGAGCAGCAGCGAGCGGTAGGAGACGCCGGCAGTGTGTTTTCTGATACCAGACTGACGATGGTGATTGTGATATATGCTGATATAATTTTGCCTTATGTGAGTTTACATCTCTTCCAAATGAACCCCATTTACAACCACACTTTGGTATCCATACTTTAGCCAACTGCATATCCACTGAACGAACCAAGGGTTAAGTTCTAGCTTGCGCAACTTTTTTATGAGATTGTTTTGTGGAACTGTATCAAATTCCTTGCTGAAATTAAGATCAAGGCTATGTCAACATCACCACCCTGGTCCAAAACATTAATGATATAGTAAAGAAATCCAATCACAGTAGTCTGACGTGATCTGCCTTCAGTAAAGCCATGCTGCTTTGGGTCCATCAAATTGTGTGTTTTTAGGTGGTCAACGATCCTACTTTTTAGGTGATTCCATTAACTTGACTACAACAGATGTTAAACTCACTGGCCTGTAATTGCCAGCTTCTACCTTGCTACCCTTTTTGTGGGTCTGTACAATAGTAGCTGTCTGCCAATCATGGAAAACTTCTCTTCTTAGCAGAGATTGAATAAAAAATATTAGGTAATGGTCCAACAACTATACCTTGATGCCGTCTTAGAGCTCTGGGATGAATACCATTAGGGCCCATTGCTTTATTAGGATTTAACCAAGGTCTGTATTCTACACCATTTCTAAGGGAAGATCCCTCTCTGGTTGGAAGGCAGACTCTGAGGGTTTCTATTTTGTTTGTTTTTTGAACCAACTTTAGTCTTATGCAAAAAATGGTGTCTGCAAAAGTTTGGGCACCCTGCAGAATTTATAGCATGCACTGCCCCCTTTGCAAAGCTGAGACCTGCCAGTGTCATGGATTGTTCTCAATCATCGTCTGGGAAGACCAGGTGATGTCAATCTCAAAGGTTTTAAATGCCCAGACTCATCTGACCTTGCCCCAACAATCAGCACCATGGGTTCTTCTAAGCAGTTGTCTAGAAAACTGAAAATAGTTGACGCTCACAAAGCTGGAGAAGGCTATAAGAAGATAGCAAAGCGTTTTCAGATGTCAATATCCCCTGTTCGGAATGTAATTAAGAAATGGCAGTCATCAGGAACAGTGGAAGTTAAAGCAAGATCTGGAAGACCAAGAAAAATATCAGACAGAACAGCTCGCAGGATTGTGAGAAAAGCAATTCAAAACTCACGTTTGACTGCACGATCCCTCCAGAAAGATCTGGCAGACACTGGAGTTGTGGTACACTATTCCACTATAAAGAGATACTTGTACAAATATGGTCTTCATGGAAGAGTCATCAGAAGAAAACCTCTTCTACGTCCTCACCACAAAAATCAGCATTTGAACTTTGCAAATGAACATATAGACAAGCCTGATGCATTTTGGAAACAAGTTCTGTGGACCGATGAGGTTAAAATGGAACTTTTTGGCCGGAATGAGCAAAGGTACGTTTGGAAAAGAAAGGGCACAGAATTTAATGAAAAGAACCTCTGTCCAACTGTTAAGCATTGGGGTGGATCAATCATGCTTTGGGGTTGTATTGCAGCCAGTGGCACAAGGAACATTTCACGAGTAGAAGAAAAAACGGATTCAATAAAATTTCAGCAAATTTTGGATGGTAACTTGATGCCCTCTGTGAAAAAGCTGAAGTTAAAGAGAGGATGGCTTCTACAAATGGATAATGATCCTAAACACACCTCAAAATCCACGGGGGATTACATCAAGAGCCGTAAATTGAAGGTTTTGCCATGGCCTTCACAATCTCCTGACCTCAACATAATTGAAAATCTATGGATAGACCTTAAAAGAGCAGTGCATGACTGACAGCCCAGAAATCTCAAAGAACTGGAAGACTTTTGTAAGGAAGAATGAGCAAAGATACCTCAAACAAGAATTGAAAGACTCTTGGCTGGCTGGAAAAAGCGTTTACAAGCTGTGATACTTGCCAAAGGGGGCAGTACAAGATATTAACTCTGCAGGGTGCCCAAACTTTTGCAGACGCCATTTTTTTTGTTTTCTGTAATTTTGAAAGTGTAAATGATGGAAATAAAATCTAACTTTTTTTGACATATTATAAGAATGTCTAATCTGTAATTTGATGCCTTTTGGAGATTTTTTCCATCTTTCCTTGGCTTCGTTATGCACATTAATACAAATTTTACCTGGGGTGCCCAAACTTTCGATCCCCACTGTAGTTGTATATAAAATGCACTTTTTATTTTTCAAAAATTATTTCCCAGCGCTAAACCTTTCATTCAATTTCTAAATTGCTGCATTTGTACATTTTAAAAGCCAATATAAAGGAATAGTAGTAGTAAAAAAAAAGTCCTTGTGGATTTAATTAACCTTTTTTTTGGTTAATTCTCCTTTAAGGGGGTGTGGCAGGGGGTGTGTACTATGCCTACATACATTTGTTAGTAAGTGTCCCTCATCCCCATCTCAAAATGTTGGGAGCTATGGTTAAGGCAGTGCTGGAAAATAATGGTGGCCACACAATATATTGACAGTTTGGGCCCAATTTGGACATTTTTACTTAGGGGTCTACTCCCTTTTGTTGCTAGCGGTTTAATGGCTGTGTGTTGAGTTAATTTGAGGGGACAGCAAATTTACACTGTTATACAAGCTGTACACTCACTACTTTACATTGTAGCAAACTGTTATTTCTTCAGTGTTGTCACATGAAAAGATATAATAAAATATTTACAAAAATGTGAGGGGTGTACTCACTTTTGTGAGATACTGTACAGTATGTTTGATAAGTAAAAAAAAAAATACTTTTGGATTTTGACAGAAATTTTGTGAGATGATAGCTTCCTGTGCCCTATTAGTGTAGTACTGATTTTTATAGGTTGCTCTGTTTTCACTTTTCTCTGATAACTACAGAACCAAACCCCTCTAAGTTATAGAGAGTAAAAGAGGGGTGGCATTTCATAATCCTCTCGTGTTCCCGTTGTGATGACACAGAAGGTTGAGTAGGTATTGTCATCATAGGAAGGTAAGTGTGTTACTATAATTTTGAAATGCACTCTAATGCACTAAGAAACAGTTGTGGCTGGTCCTGCATTGTACGTAAAGATGTGGGTGGGAGGGGAGCTGATACAACCGGAGAGGAGAAGCTGCTGTCAATACCAGGACCAGTGTGGAGGAAACCTGTTGGACCACAGGGTAAGGTAAGTAATACTCTCTATATGCACCCTAGACTAAAGCTGGGCAGACTCTCAGTGAATTTCAGCCAATTCCTAATGAACTATCTATAATTCCATCAGTGGGTGGCCGTGTCAGCACCACTCCCCCTGGCATCCTTTGAATGAAAATTTTAAGAAGCCAGATGGAAAATTGTTGGTTAAACAGCACCTGCACCGTTCAGGTGACATGCAAGGAAAAGTAAAAAAACAGCATTTTAGCTTGCACATGATTGGATGATAAAATCAGCAGAGCTTCCCCTCATTTCAGATCTTCCCCTCAGATCTAAAGCGACTGCACTTCCAAGTGCACTTGTAGTGCAAAGTGGATTTGCCTTTCATAAATAACTCCCATGACTAGGGTGACCAGACATCCCTGGTTTCCGGAGACAGTCCTCGGATTGAGGACACTGTCCCCGGACCAAGTCTGTCCGCGGATTGGATTTGAACAGGGGCTGGGGCAATTTCAAACACAGTGCAGAATTAAAAAAAAAAAATCTAAATTACACCCCCACCCGCTGTGCCACTCCTACTAGCTTAGAGGGGTGTGTTTTTTCCCATTATCTGTGCCCCTTTCTGATGATCATGTGCTGGTCGGAGTGGAGGGAATATTCATTCAGTTTCGAGTGCATGCCCATTCAGCTTCGCTCGCATGTTCTTCTGCCTTGGCTCAAGTCCCGGCCAGCCGCCTGCCTATCTCCTTGCCTTCCCCGGCGGAGTGATCTTCCTTCGCTCCCCACCCAGTAGTAGCCGGGGTCTGGAGAGTGAGACTTGACAGGCTGTGAGGCGGGCGGCGGCGGCGATGGGCAGAGTCGCTGATTGCCGCCATTACTAGTAAAAAAATAAAATATGTCCCTGGATTTCATTTAAAAAATCTGGTCACCTTACCCATGACCCAACAATTTCTGCTGATCAGGAGGTGTTTGACATACCCATAAACTGAAATCTTTCTTGCATGTTGATGATGCAAGTTGCTGCTCACAAAGACAACCTGTCATGAAAATGATGTAGCCTTGTGGGTGGGTTCATCTGCGCCTGTGCATTTGTGGGGGTGGAGCTCACTCATCAATCTCTGGGACCAGGCAGAGACTGCGGTCATGTGAAGAATCAAACATAAAAGCAGTTCCGTAGCTTAGAGATGAGCCTTCACTGCGTGCAGTAATAAAGTGCAGAGTTCCTCTAAAAGCGACTTGTCCCATGTCGTATGTTTGCATTAGGAGGGACATGCTGAGCCTGCGCCCACTCCACCAGTCCACTGTACCTCTATTACCTCACTTCCATTAACAGAATGGGGTCCCGTTGAGCACCTAGCGCTGACCTCATGAGTGCTCTCACTTAATTCTTTGCGGCCCATACCTCGTGACCAGGCCATAGATCTCCGTAATGCAGGTTTGGATCCAGTTGCTATTGGATATCGACCCCCCTCACTACCAGAGTACCTGTCACCTTACAAGGTACCATGCTTAACAACTACTTTCTGTCTTTAAAGGGTCACTAAAGGAAAAAAAAAATTGCCTAAAATTAATGTCTGCAGGGTAGCCAGACAGAATAGTGTAGTGTAATGATTCGGTTTAAAAAAGAGTAAATACCTATTAAATTCCTTCATCTATATCACCTCCGGCATTCTAGTTGCTGTTCTCTCATTCACTTCCTGGTTTGCATCGCTTGTTCATGTAAGAACTACATTTCCCAGTATGAATTGCGGCACACCCAGTAATTCACACCTCCTTGAAGTCTCTAAGGCCTCGTACACACGACCGAACATGTCTGCTGAAACTGGTCCGCGGACCAGTTTCCGCGGACATGTTCGGTCGTCTGTACGGCCGACCGGACCAGATTCCCGGCCTAGCGGACAGGTTTCCAGCGGACAAATGTTTCATAACATGCTATGAAACATGTCCGCTGGAAGCCTGTCCGTCGGACATGTTCGGTCGTCTGTACGACTCACCGGACATGTCCGCTCGGCCGAAAGCCCTCGCATGCGTCGAAGTGATTCGACGCATGCGTGGAAGCATTGACCTTCCAGGGTCGCGCACGTCGCCGCGTCATCGTCACAGCCACGTCGCGACCACGTCACCGCGTTCGCTGTCCGCGGGGATTTTGGTCTGATGGTGTGTACACACATCAGACCAAAATCCGGCAGCAGACATGTCCGATGAAAACGGTCCGGCGGACCGCTTTCAACGGATTGTCCGTCCGTGTGTACGCGGGCTAACACGTAGAGAGCGTCCTGCCACACATATGTAGTTCCCAGGAGGGGGTGAGCACGTTACTGACCACCGCAGTAAAGCCTCCCATCACGGTGGTCAGTAAAATCAGACAAGCAGGAAGTGCACAGAGAAGAAATAGAGCAACTTCTGAGCAAAAACGAACAATGAGGAAGTGAAAAGAGGAATGTCTGCAGGTAAAGGATGCTTATTATGAAAAAAAAATATTTCCTTTACAACCCCTTTAATTTTTACTTGGTTACTCATAGCAACTTCACTCCTCTTCCTTGTCTTGTCGAGTAAACCTTTTTTGTAGTAGTGTTATTTTATATTCCATTGTGCTTTACAGAGCCAAGTTATTTAGATACGCCAGTGCCAACGTTCAACCCTTTAAATAACTTCAGACCAGGTTCATAACAGTTAATATAACTTTACTGGAGAGATGCAGCATAACAGTTTAATATGAACAACGTCATGTACCTTATCCTAACTAGCATAATGTAGTGGCCCAGTGTAAGAGAACTAATAGTTTGCGCCTGGTGCGCACTCATGCGCATGTGCGCGATCACAGACAACCAAGGACTCTCCCGAATGCCAGTGCGCATGTGCAACGGATGGCGTGCATGCGCAGGAGCGCGTCCCTAACTCGAATTGGCGCCAGACGGCCTATTTAAAGGGCGCCCTGACTCTCCAACAGTGCTGACTGGTCTTCAACTGTGTCCTGAATCTCTAAAGCCCTGTTTAAACCTGCATGATACCCGATGCTGATCCTGGCTTTCCCTGACTCTGCTTTTGGACTCTGATATACTCTCACTACTGATTCCTGATTTCGGCTCCCACCTGACCCTGCTTATGCTTAATGCCTTGTACCTTGCAGCATGCCAGTTACCGAACCCGGCTATCCTCACAACTCTGCTTTCATCCTCTGTCCAGCTCCAACACTGCCTCTGGATACCTGAGCTGGCTCCCTATCATCTGAGTTCTCCTGGGTCCAGTATCTTCCTGTCTCCTGACCACAGGAAGCTCTGGCAAGCCACGAAGCCTAAACCTGCAAGTTGGTTGGAGTACCTCTTTAACATCAGTTGATCTACTGAGCTTCATCCCAGCTCCTTTCCTGTTGTCCTGCCTGTACCACCAAGCCTACAGCTCCAACCGCAAGTTCTGCAAGCAACATTCTCAGGCACTCGTGTTCCTCCTGTCCCTAGCCACCATCTGTTCCACCTTCAGTGGGGCTTGGGTTGGAGATACAAGGGAGGCCGACCTCGTCATATCAGACTCCTACCAGGTACATGACACCCAGGTATATCTCATTGAGGTGAGAGCTTTCTTCGGCAGTGCCATGTTTGTCCTCACAGATGAGGCTCTTGGGCCCACCCGTGTTCCCACTCTCCAGACCCTAGCTGGCTGGCTAGGACCAAAAGCCCCAGGAACTGATCTAGGCTTGGGCCGGTTGCAGGATAACTAAACTGCACACATTTTCAACCTGTCTACAGACTGTTTCATGGGCAATATCCAGTAAGCGGCTGTAATATCCAGAATATAGTATATTCAAAATTTCCAACTAATTTCCATAAGCTTTACCGGGATTCTCTTTAAATGGGCCAAAGTGCGCTAAAGTATCACTCTGGTCAATATCTCCCTTTATCATATGTACACAAGTTGCCTTAAGGTCTCACTGACTTTATTATCCATTACTGGACACCCAAAGCATCCCTTGCTTTTCTTCAATGAGAGTTTTGAAATGTTACTGTTTAATTTACCCCCTATTTTCCTAAGGGTCAAGATATTTTGATTGCATTTTTATGCAAATGTTACTATGCTATCTATATGTACCATACGCCTCGACCTCATGACTCAATAAGTACAAAACACAAGGAAATTTTGTAGACTGCCAATGCTGACCTCTCCTGAAAATGTTAGTTGCCAAGCTTTCTTAAGATGCTTTGGCTTATACACTTTGGGCTAGATTCAGATATTTAGATCTGCATAACCTCTGATTTACGATCCGTTGGCGCAAGTTTTGTAGAAAGCACCCTGCCTCTAAAGTTGCGCCGGCGGATCGTAAATCCCCGGCGGAATTCAAATTCCGCGGCTAGAGGGAGTGTACTATTTAAATCAGGTGAGTCCCCGCGCCGATCGAACTGCGCATGCGCCGCCGGCTAAATTTCCCAGCGTGCATTGCTCCAAATGACGTCGCTAGGACGTCATTGGTTTCGACGTGAACGTAAATTACGTCCATCCGTATTCGCGAACGACTTACGCAAACAACGTAAAAAATTAAAAATTCAACCCGGGAACGAAGGCCATACTGAACATAGGATACGCCGCATATAGCAGGGGTAACTATACGCCGGAAAAAGCCAAACGCAAACGACGTAAAAAAAATGAAGGCCAGGCGGTCGTTCATTTCTGAATCGGCGGAACTCCTCATTTGCATATTCGTCGCGTACAAAAAACGAAACGCCACCTAGCGGCCGGCCTGGATTGCAGCCTAAGATCCGACGGTGTAAGTCACTTACACCTGTCAGATCTTAGGGAGATCTATGCGGAACCTGATTCAATGAATCAGGCGCATAGATACGACGGCGTATCAGGAGATACGCCATCGTATCTCTATCTGAATCCGGGCCTTTGAGTACTTGGAACAAGTACAGACACGGGGATTTCAGACTTTTCTCTGAATTTATTATTAACTTGCATGTTTACAGTTTCAAGTTAGCCAGTCAACTAGTGTTTTCAGAAGAATTTAGCTTTCATAATGCTCTGATGTTTGTCAAACACTTCCCTGTGTTGCTTCATTGCAAAAAAAAAAAAATACCCTCCTTCCCTTTTTTTTCTCTAGTGGGAGGGTCTGCAGGGGATAAGAGTGGAACTGTGTGGGGGATGACAAAGTATTTAAACTGGTGCTGGTGACAAACAGAGAGGAGCTCTGCACACACCTCGGAGGGGCGCCTTACTAAATTTTGTGCCCTCTTATTATAGGGTGCTAAAAGAAAAAAAATACTCAATGGCACCACCGGCACTGGTTCTACTGGTCACAGCATGGATACTGGCCATCCATCAAGCTACTACAGGTAAGTAATATTGCATTTTGTCTCTGTTAGAGAATTTACGTGGGGCTGGTACACATTATTTCTTATTTCTGGAAAGTATTAGCCAGTTGCATTGGACCACTTTGCAATTTAGCTTTCCATGCAATAGTTGCTTAACTATTACAACCAGGGCCGCCATCAGGGGGGTACAGGCATTACACCTGTAAGGGGCCCGGATGGCAACCCCCTTTAAAAAAAAAATTTTTTTTTTTTTTTTTTTTTAGGGGCCAATTTTTTTTTTAGAGGTCCGGAGGTCCCCAGGGGCCCGGAGGCCCCGGATGGCAACCCCCCTTTTTTTATTTATTTTTTATAAAAAAATATTTTATTTATATATATTTATTTTATTTTTTAATAAAGGGCCATTTTTTTTTTTAGAGGTCCGGAGGTCCCCATATATATATAATATTATTATTATTATTAAAGGGCCCAGAGGTCCCCAGGGCCCCGGGTGGCAACCCCCCTTTTTTTATAAAAAAAATTATATATTTTTTATATATATATATATATATATATATATATATATATATATATATATATATATTTTTTTTTTGTCTTTATATATTTTTTTATAGGGCCCCGGATGGCAACCCCCCTTTTTTAATAAAAAAAATAATATTTTTTTTATATATATTTGTTTTATATATATATTTTTTTGTCTTTATATATTTTTTTATATATATATATATATATATATATATATATATATATATATATATATTATTATTAAAGGGCTCAGAGGTCCCCAGGGCCCCATGTGTGGCAAATCCCCCCCTTTTTTTTTTTACAAATGTTTATTTTATTTTTTTTGTTTATATATATATTTTTTTATTTTTATTAAAGGGCCCTGAGGTCCCCAGATGGCAACCCCCCTTTTTTTTCATAAATGTTTATTTTAATTTATATATATATATATATATATATATATATATATATATATATATATATATATATATATATATATATATATATATATATATATATATATATATATATATATATTAAAGGGCCCAGAGGTCCCCAGATGGCAACCCCCTTTTTAAAAAAAAAAAAAATTTTTTTTTATATATCTTTTTTATTTTTATTAAAGGGCCCAGAGGTCCCCAGATGGCTACCCCCTTTTTTTTAAATATATTTTTTTCTTTATTTCTTCTTTTTTGTGTAAAGGGCCCCCCCGCTTCTCAATCCGCGGCAGCCCCCCCCCGCTTCTCAATTTCAGGCGGCAGCACCCCCCCCCCCCATGAAGCTGTGTAAGGGGCCCCATAATTCCGGATGGCGGCCCTGATTACAACACACATATAGCAATTTTGTTCAGGTTGTAGGTGCATTCTGGTTGCATTTAACGCTGCACTTAAGTGGCTGCTAAAAATACAGTACATTGAAAGTGAACCTGTACTTTACAGAAACTGATGCCGCGTACACACAACCGTTTTTCATGATGAGAAAAATGCCATTTTTTTAATTGGTCATTGAAAACGTTCGTGTGTAGGCTCCAGAGCATTTTTCTGAACGTGAAAAATGGGCATTAAAAATTTAGAACATGCTCTAATTTTTCTCATCACTTTTCACGTCGTCGTTTTTCACATCGTAATTTTTCACGTCGTCGTTTTTCACGTCGTCGTTTTTCACATCGTGAAAAATGGTCGTGTGTAGGCTTTAACGACGGGAAAAAACGTGCATGCTCAGAAGCAAGTTATGAGACGGGAGCACTTGTTCTGGTAAAACTAGCGTTTGTAATGGAGATAGCACATTCATCACGCTGTAACAGACTGAAAAGCACGAAGACTGAAAAGCGCGAATCGTCTCTCACCAAGCTTTTACTAACACGAAATCAGCAAAAGCAACCCGAAGGATAGCGCCATCCGAATCGAACTTCCCCTTTATAGTGCCGTCGTAGCGAACATTTTTTTTTCACGATCGTGTGTAGGCAAGGCAGGCTTGACAAGAATCACGTTGAGAAAAACATCGTTTTTTCCTTGACATTAAAAACGGTTGTGTGTACGCGGCATAAGACATGGAAACTCAATAAAACATCAAGATTTATAAATGTGCAAAGCAATTCCAAAAAGACCTCGAACTGCTTTTAGAATTATTACTGAAATCATAAATCATGGCTATATGAATTAGCATACTGTATAATATAATAATTAAGTATTAGAGAGCAGCAAACATGCAGGAAAGCTTTTTAGATGCTTTTGCACCAAAATATTTTTTTTTTATTGATGTGACCTATGGCCAACCACAATTTTCTAAATGCAGCAACAACTGGTTTGCTTGTATGGGGAAGGGGTATTCCACACTGCTGGTATACAAAACTTCCTAAGAAATATAATTTCCTGCTCATGTGATTGGCTCACTGAGATTCCCAGAAGTATTTGTGCTATTACAACACTGTCACTGTTTACCGATAATCAGCGTTCAGTTTTTGGGAAGTGACTACGTATTACAGTAGATATGGCTGCATACATTTATAAAATCCTTGAACTATATGTTACTGACCAATAACATTTTATTTATTTTTTTGTCAGTAACACTGTGGGGTTGATTTACTAAAATTGGAGAGTGCAAAATCTGGTGCAGCTGTACATGTTAGCCAATCAGCTTCTAACTTCAGCTTGTTTAATTAAGCTTTGACAAAAGAAAAAAAAAAAAAACTGGTAGCTGATTGGTTTCTATCCTGCACCTAATTTTGCACTCTACAGTTTTAGTAAATCAATCCCTTTATATAATAAGGCAACTGTAGTGTGCAAAATATAGTATCCCAAGACAGCCACAATGTATAATGAGCAACAGCACAACCCAATGAAGAAGCAACTGGTTTTAAAGTGGCTGTAAAGGCACAAGGTTTTTTACCTTCATGCATTCTTCTGTGTGCAGCAGAGCTATATAGTAAAATATATTATCCCAAGGCAGCCACAATGTATAATGTGCAATAATTATAAGTATTCAGGTAACTAAGTATTATGCAGCAGAGCTATATAGTAAAATATATAGCTGGATTCAAAGACGCCACCGCAACTTTAAGGCGCAGTAGCGTATCGTATTTACGCTACGCCGCCTTAAGTCAGAGAGGCAAGTACTGTATTCACAAAGTACTTGCCTCCTAACTTACGGCGGCGTAGCGTAAATGGGTCCGGCGTAAGCGCACCTAATTCAAATTAGGATGAGGGGGCGTGTTTTATGTTAATGGGGGATGACCTGACGTGATTGATGTTTTTTACGAACGGCGCATGCGCCGTTCGTGTACATATCCCAGTGTGCATTGCGCCAAAGTACGCCGCAAGGACGTATTGGTTTTGACGTGAACGTAAATTACGTCCAGCCCTATTCACGGACGACTTATGCAAACAATGTCAAATTTAAAAATTTTGACGCGGGAACGACGGCCATACTTAACATTGACTAGTCCAGCTATTTGATGGAATAACTTTACGCCTGAAAACGCCTTAAGTAAACGGTGTATCTTTACTGCGATGGGCGCACGTACGTTCGTAATTAGGCGTATCTAGGCATTTACATATTCTACGCCGAACTCAACGGAAGCGCCACCTATCGGCCAGCCTAAATATTGCACCCTAAGATACGACGGCGCAGGCTGTCGTATCTTAGCTAGGTTTAAGTGTATCTCAGTTTGAGAATACACTTAAACTTAGGACGGTGCAGATTCCGAGTTAGGTCGGCGTATCTACTGATACGCCAGCCTAACTCTCTCTGAATCTAGCTAATAGTATCCCTTCGGGCGGTCCGGCACCTTTATACCAACCCAGTCTCACAGGCGAAGACCCCTTTCGCTACCTCGTCCACCTTTCCCATCGCCAACGGGACCCGCCAAGGGTGCCCGCTCTCCCCCCTTCTTTTTGCCCTTTGCGGCAACCCGAGCATTCGGGGAATCCCGGTGAAAGGGAGGGAGTTTAAAATCTCCCTCTTTGCTGATGACATTATTCTTACCCTGACACACCCTCGCATCTCCCTGCCTAACCTTCACGCGGAACTTGAACGCTACGGGGCCCTCTCGGGATACAAAACTAACACCTCCAAGTCTATGGCCATGCCGCTTAATTTGCCCGAACCGGAGATCCTCCATCTGCAGTCAGTTTTTCCGTACCACTGGGAGCGAGCCTCCCTGAAATATCTGGGGGTCCACCTGACCCCGACCTTCCCTTACTTATACCAGGCCAATTTCCCTCCTCTATATAGTTCGATCAGGGGGTTGATCCATAAATGGAAACCCCACCAGATATCCCTCCTGGGCCGGATAGCGGCTGTTAAAATGGTGATTCTCCCCAAATTACTGTATCTCTTCCAGACTCTTCCTGTCCCAGTCCCCTATGCCCATTTGCGCGCCCTGCAGGCGGATCTCCTCCGCTACGTGTGGAACTACAAACACCACAGGATCCCACGCTCGGTCATGACGACTGCGCGGACTGAGGGAGGCTTGGTCAAATATTACCAAGCATCCCAATTGCGGGCGGTAGTATCGTGGTTTCCCCAGAGGTCCTACAACAAGTGGACGGAGGTGGAAGCAATCTGGTTAGCACCACTACACCCTAACAACCTCCTCTGGAATGTGAATGTGGAGGTCGAGCCTGAAAGGTTGCTGGGCTCCATGCAGCAGCTCCGTCGCCTATGGAAAATACTGGCTCATGACTATAAACTTAAGCCTGATAGCTCTCTGCTGACCTCCTTTCTCTATAACCCCAGAATCCCAACGAGTCTCACCCACCCGATGTCGTTGGCCCTGGGCCGCGCAAAATCTTTTTAATTTCGGATACCTGGTGGACCCTAGGTCTCGCACCCTGCACTCCTTTACTGACCTCCAAGCCAAACATGACCTCCCACGACAGGCTTTTTTCAGCTACTATAGATCCGCCACTACGCCCACACAATAGCCCCTCGTTTCCAATTCTCAAAACCATCCCCATTTGAGCGTATTATGCTTGGGGGCACAGCACGTAAGGGCCTATTATCAGGCATATACGGAATCCTGAATGAGTACTCCATACAAGACAGGGGTAAACATGCCTACATGCTTCGCTGAGAGGGGGAGCTGGGAGAGGTGATCTCGGAGGAGGCGTGGGGGGCGGTCTGGAGGCAGGCGGCCAAAAGTTCTATATGTACCCTTTACAGGGAGAACACGTACAAAGTGCTTTTCTTTTGGTACCTGACTCCGGACGTACTCCACAGGATTTAGCCTTCTACCTCTGACCACTGTTGGTGCTGCAACCAATCCCAGGGCACTTTGTTCCACATATATTGGACTTGTCCCCTGATTGTTCCATTTTGGACTCTGACACAGGAGCTCCTGTCCCGCCCCTTTGAGCTACCCATACCCCTCTCCCCGAAGCTATTTCTTCTAGGCCTTTCTCAACCTCACATGGCCAAACCCTATAAGAAGCTACTTAGACATATTCTTATAGCTGCGAGGTGCTTGATTGCTCTCCACTGGAAGAAGCCACTACCCCCATCCCAAGAGGCCCTCTATGCCAGGGTCAAGGATGTAGAACTCATGGAAAAGATGACGGCCAGGATCCGGGACAGGTTGGACGACCATGACCTTGTCTGGGAGAGGTGGCATGCCAGGGAGGACCCGCCGTGAGCCGACGACCAGACCACCGAGGTACATTGCCATCTCCACTCCTCTAGCCTGCCTTCCCCCCCCCCTTTTCTTCTCTCTTTTTTCCTTTTCTTGTTTTCCTTCTCTTTGATTCTCAGCTACTATAGAAGTTACTAAGTGTATGAACAACCATGAAACTACTATGGCACGGTCCCATACCACTTGACTCTATTGAGATGTCTCCGCTACTGGTGGAGGGGCCGGCGGTGGAGAGTGAGGGTATTAGTCCCTCCCCCTTTCCTATGCCGGCCCAGCCTTGAACTGGCGCTAGCACTTACTGTTGAAATTTTGTACTCTTTCCTATGTTTGGAATGCTACTATGTTTTGTATTGAACTTTTACAAAATAAAAAATTGTTATTTGAAAAAAATATATATATATATAGTATCCCAAGGCAGCCACAATGTATAATGTGCAACAGCCCAAGCTAATGAAGAAGCAGGTGTTTTTACAATAACTAATGCATTAAAGTGATTGTAAACCCTTGTTTTGTTTTTATTAAAATAACAAACATGTCATACTTACCTCCTCTGTGCAAAGGTTTTGCACAGAGCAGCCCTGGTTTTACCTATAATTTTACCTATAATTACTATATAATACTTACCTGAGCGCCCTCTCGCTCCAGCAATGTCCACGAGAGCATTGTCTCTCCGGGGACTCGCACTCCCGATTGGCTTTTGGCATCAGCAGGAGCCAATGGCTCCAGCTGCTGTCAATCACTGACAATCACTGTCACTGGTCACTGACAATCACTGGTCCCCGCTCTCTCCTGGGAACAGTGTGTTTCCCAGAAGACAGCAGGGGCTGCGGGTAAGGGCGTGGCTGCCGCACTAGTGTATTCCCAGAAGTGGGTGCACCCCTTCCTGTTCTTCTGTCTGTAACTCACCACCGTAATGCAAGGCTTTCTTCCTGGTGTGCAGAAAGCCTCTTGAGGGGGCGAGCAGGAGTGTCAGGACGCCCACTAACACACAGCTCCTTTCTCTATCTGCAAAGTAGAGGGTGTTCTGACTCTCCTGCTCGCCCCCTCCCCCCTCAAGAGGTTTTCTCCACACCAGGGAGAAAACCTTGCATTACTGTGTGTAGTTACAGACAGAAGAACAGGAAGTGAGGATTTCTCAGAAGAAATAAGGACATTTAAAAGCAAAATGGAAGGATGAGGTAAATGAAGGAGGATTGCACTAAGGTTAAGGAAGCTATTTAGGGAAAAAAAATGTTTCCTCTACAACTCCTTTAAGGTTTTTCACCATAATGCATTCTATGCATTATGGCTAAAAACCTACTGTGCTGCAGCACCCTCTCAGCCCCCCCCCCTTTTTCTTACTTGAGCTTAATTAGATCCAACCATGTGCACAAGCGCAGCGGCTCCAGCTTCTGTCTCTCCCCTTATTGGACAGATTGATTGCAGGAGAAATTGGCTGCTGCTGCTGTCAATCAAATCCTGTGAGACGGTAGCAGGGTGCATCAATGGACACAATGGGGCATCAATGGACACGAGCAGGACTCAGGAGCGAGCACGGGTGCACCCTATAAAGAGGAGGAGCCTGGAGCGCCAGTGGGGATTCTAGAAGAAGAGGATTTGGGCTGCTCTGTGCAAAACCATTGCACAGAGGAGGTAAGTATGACATGTTTGTTATTTTAATAAAAACAAAACAAGGGTTTACAATCACTTTAATGCATTAGTTATTGTAAAAACACCTACCGTTTAGTAGCATTAGTGAATACTATATTATAATTAAATGGCACAGCACAGCTCAGGACTTGTTGTGTTGTCTTACACATACTTGTAATCTACTGATTAGGAACTTGGCCAATGTAAACTTTTGTCACAAAACCAGTTCTCTCAATTCATGTCGCAATCATGCTATATCCCTGGACTCTGATCTGAGCAAAGTAAGAGCCGGTTTACACAGGGGCGACGCGTCAGGCGAATCATCCGCCTGACAAGTTGCACTCCGCTCTGTTCAATGGAACCATTCTAATAGGAGCGATTCAAGTCGCTCCGACTTAGAAAAAGGTTCTTGCATGACTTTGGGGGCGACTTGCATTGACTTCAATACAGAAGTCATTTTGCAAGTCGCCTCTGAAGTCGTCTTGAGATCGCCTTGCCGGGTCGCCCCCAAAGTCGTGCCGCCCCTGTGTGGACTGGGTCTAAGGGTTTCTTGTGCCATTTGTCCCTACGGCAGCGTATTTATTTATTTTTGAAAGAGACAACTAGAAAAAATAGTAATGGGTTTCTTACACCTACTGTATAAGCATTATATCATACTGATAATACATAAATTGTGCAAAGGTCATAACGTCTAATGCACAAAAAACATAAAGGCTCACTTCATCAAGCATAGTGAAAAAAGGATGTTGAGCGGACATAGGAAGTTGTACCGTGCACTTAGCGAGTGACTACAGATGCCAATATGCCATCACACAGGGGCGACTCGTCAGGCGACTCAGCCGCCTGACAAGTCGCGCTCCGCTCTGTTCGCTCTGTTCAATGGAACCGTTGTAATAGGTGCGACAAAGGTTCTTGTACGACTTTGGGGGCAACTCGGGGCGACTTGCACTGACTTCAATACAGAAGTCATTTTGCAAGTCGCCTCGGAAGTCGTCTTGAGATTGCCTTGCCGAGGCGCCCCCAAAGTCATGCCGCCCCTGTGTGAACCGGGTCCTAGGATCTAAGGGAAGTGCTACTGTGCAGTGTCCATGTAAATACATTGTATAATAACACCAGTGCTAATAATTACACCTAACATACAGTACAAGAAAAATGATGTGCAGTCTCATACCTTCCAACATTTTAAGATGGGAATGAGGAACACCTATTATCAAACGTATGTAGGCATGGGACACACCCCCTGTCACGCCCCCTTAAAGGAGAATTATACATACAAAATATTAGTTAAAGCGGACCTTCAGTCATTTTTTCAATTTTTCTATCTATTAACCACTTACCCCCCGGACCATATTGCTGCCCAAAGACCAGAGACCTTTTTGCGATTCGGGACTGCGTCGCTTTAACAGACAATTGCGCGGTCGTGCGACGTGGCTCCCAAACAAAATTGGCGTCCTTTTTTTCCCACAAATAGAGCTTTCTTTTGGTGGTATTTGATCACCTCTGCGGTTTTTATTTTTTGCGCTATAAACAAAAATATAGCGACAATTTTGAAAAAAAATAATATTTTTTACCTTTTGCCATAATAAATATCCCCCAAAAATATATAAAAAAACATTTTTTTTCCTCAGTTTAGGCCGATACGTATTCTTCTATATATTTTTCGTAAAAAAAAAAAACGCAATAAGCGTTAATTGATTGGTTTGCGCAAAAGTTATAGCGTTTACAAAATAGGGGGTATTTTTATGGCATTTTTATTAATATTTTTTTTTACTAGTAATGGCGGCGATCAGCGATTTTTTTTCCGGTACTGCGACATTATAGCGGACACTTCGGACACTTTTGACACATTTTTGGGACCATTGGCATTTTTATAGCGATCAGTGCTATAAAAATGCATTGGATTACTATAAAAATGCCACTGGCAGTGAAGGGGTTAACACTAGGGGTGGGGAAGGGGTTAAGTATGCCTGGGTGTGTTCTTACTGTGGGGGGGGGGGGGGGGCCTCACTAGGGGAAACACTGATCCTCTGTTCATACATTGTATGAACAGAAGATCAGCGTTTCCCCTGCTGACAGGACCGAGAGCTGTGTGTTTACACACACAGCTCCCGGTCCCCGCTCTGTAACGAGCGATCGCGTGTGCCCGGCGGCGATTGCGCCCGCCGGGCACACGCACGGGAGTCGGGGGCGAGCGGGGGCACGCGCGCGCGCCTCCGGTGGCGCGCATGCGCCCCTAGTGGCGGCTCAAGGAGCCGCCGTATAACTACGGGCTCTCGCCCAGCAGAGCCGACCTGCCGCCGTAGAATGACGGCGGCTGGTTGGCAAGCAGTTAAAGGGGTTGTAAAGGTTTGTTTTTTATTTTCTAAATAGGTTCCTTTAAGCTAGTGCATTGTTGGTTCACTTACCTTTTCCTTCGATTTCCCTTCTAAATGTTTTTTTTTCTTTGTCTAAATTTCTTACTTCCTGTTCCTCCTCAGTAAGCTTGCCCCCATCATCAGAGCCGTTCTGGCTGGGGGTTGGTCAGCGTGCTCGCCCCCTCCCTTGGGAATACATGCCTGTGGGGAGACGCTGTGAACACATCCGAAGGGAGGGGGCGAGCACGCTGACGAACCCCCAGCCAGAACGGCTCGGATGATGGGGGAAAGCTTACTGAGGAAGAACAGGAAGTAAGAAATTTAGACAAAGAAAAAAAACATTTAGAAGGGAAATCAAAGGAAAAGGTTAGTGAACCAACAATTTAGAAAATAAAAAACAAACCTTTACAATCCCTTTAAATCCTCTGACCTTGTTATTTTAACTTTGGATAGTAAACCATTTTTTTTCTGCCAGTAAATACCTTCTACAGCCCACTTCTTGTTTCTTGTCTGGTCCATAGCCATAGCTCCCAACTGTCCCTGATTTTGAGGGACTGTCCCTGATTTGGAGAAATGTCCCTCTGTCCCTCTTTCCTCTTCATTTGTCCCTCACTTTGGTCTGATCTATATAGTTGTATATAAAATGCACTTTTTATCTTTTAAAAAATGTTTCCCAGTGCTAAACCTTTCATCCAAATTCTAAATTGCTGCATTTGTAAATTTTAAAAGCAAATATAAAGGAATAGTAGTGGTAAAAAAAA
Source organism: Rana temporaria (assembly GCF_905171775.1). Taxonomy (NCBI): domain Eukaryota; kingdom Metazoa; phylum Chordata; class Amphibia; order Anura; family Ranidae; genus Rana; species Rana temporaria. The sequence continues at coordinate 122,029,783 of NC_053497.1, forward strand.
AAGCCCTTGTGGATTTAATTAACCTTTTTTTGGTTAATACTCCTTTAAGGGGGTGTGGCAGGGAGCGTGTCCTATGCCTACATACGTTTGCTAGTAGGTGTCCCTCATTCCCATCTCAAAATGTTGGGAGGTATGTCATTAGCCTAGGTTTATGACATCATGCACAGCTCTCTCTCTCACTCTTGTAATGCCTCGTACATAGGATCGTTTTCCCCATCGGGAAAACTGCTGTGTTTTCTTTTGGCCGGTAAAACTCGACGTGTGTATGCTCCTTAGCAGGTTTAAAAAATAAAAATAAAAGCTCTTTTTTTTTCTTGCAGCGAATTGCAGCGTTTTTTTCCCCCCGCAGTTTCCCTATGGGAAACACTGCGAGGGAGCATGCACACAGTCGGTTTTCCCAACCAAAGTTCTCCTGGTAGTTTTCCTGTCTGGAAAACCGGCCATGTGTACAGGGGAAAAGGGACCGAGCTGGTTCCCGGTTTTGCCCTTGGTCTTTTTTGGCGGTCTTTTGACCATCGGGAAAACCGATCGTGTGTACTGGGCATAAGGATTTTAAAAAAAGGGGAGGGGGTGAGTCATAAGAGGGCCAATGAGAGCTGCAGAGCTGGAGGTGTGCCTCTGTATGTCTGTGTAAATTAATCAAGTGAACAGGCAGCAGCTTTAGCTGTCCACAGTTAAAATGGTTGCAGCCAGACTCAGTGGAGGAAGATTTCTGCACCATATTTGGCAAGTACCGAATCACAGTATATATAAAATAATATGCAAAGTGGTTGGAGGGAAGCTTCAGAATGGCAAAGATGTCTGTAATACAAATGATGTAAGCAGACTGCAGTTCCTCTTTAAACCCACAAGTTCTTTTTTTTTTTTTACCACTATTATTTCTAAATACTACCCTTTGAAATTTACAAATGCAGCAAATTAGAAACTGGATGAAAAGTTTAGCACTGAAAGATAAAGAGTGCATTACCAGTAGTAATATTATTACCTAACATACAGTACAAAAGAAATGATACTGTGCAGTCTCCAGATATAATACCAATAATAACAGCGGACATACCGTACAAGAGAGATTGCACTGTGCAGTATCCACGGCAAGTGGATTTTAGAAGTGATATTATGTCTATACATTATTTTTTATTCTGTATGTATAAACACAATAATCTAACACTCTGCCTATTTAGGGCCAACCTCTAAGCCAGGTATGTCCAAAGTCCGGCCCATGGGCCTTACAGTTTAATACCCCCCCCCCCCACCGATGATTTTGATATATATCTTTTGTGGCCCCCAGGGCCACAAAAGATATGTATCATTTTTATTGCCACTGCCTCGGAGGTGGCAAGACGAGTGCCGCCAGAGTACATACAGGAGAATCTTCTGTTTACTCTGCAGCGTCTGTAATAGGAAGTCCCGTTTCCTGGGCTGCCATTGGACGACTGTTCTGTCTATCATAGGAGGCGGGACTTTGGATTATGGAGGCCGCCGAGTAAACAGGAGATTCTCTTGTATGTAATCTGTTGGCGCTCAGATTTAGGGACTTTTATTTTTTATTTATTGTTTTTACTGGTGTACCACTCACCCCCGAAGGAGCCGCTGGTTATTGATTGGGATGGCAGTTCTACCTCATGGCTCTTTTGAAATGTCTAGGAATGAAGGATGCGCACAGCAGCAGTAAAGGAATGTCCACAAATAAATGTCTTTTTATGTGCACTTTATTACCCAGCCGGGTAAAAAACGGTTAACAGGTGATGAAAGGGATAGAGGTGAAAAAGGAGAACCGCAGATTCAGGCTTTAGTACTTGGAACAGTCCTGTTCCCATGCATAGCAGCTTTTCTTACACCACTCCTGCCTGAGTGGGTTTAGCGTGACCGGATAGGTCTCTCTCACTGACCTAGCAGCCGGAACACCGCTCGAATCTCTTCAGAACAAAGTCTCTGCCACAGACCCTTTTTAATTGAATGTCAGAATGGAACCTCTGCCACAGGCCCTTTTAATTGAATGTCAGAATGCGGAGATAACCCTCCTAAGTATAGTCACGCCTGGATCCTGTTTTCTTAAAGTCGCCACAGGTACCGACTAAAAGAGGAGTTAATCCTTCAGTGTCCGGTCACCTCGATCCCCGGTGGTTCGTCAGAATCCTGTTGGACCGCCAGCCTCTCATTGGCACTCCTCAGATGGACTCCCCACTGAACAGCTAGACTCGCTTGGGATCTTTGAAGTTGGAACCCAGTCGACCACTGTGTCCCCATCCTGCTCAAATGCTCCGGACCAACTTAGGCCCGAAACCAGGAATACAGCATAGCGCGCACTCCGGCCAGGTAGGCCATAACGCCGGAGCGCCGTGAGGTGGCTACCCTAAAGGTGGGTGCTACACCGGAAGAAGACCACACAAAATGGCGTCTGCTTCATAAGTACCCTCTCCCAGCATGCCCAGCAGGCCCAAAACCTCCCCATTGGTCGCTGGGAGAGAACACCCAAACCTCAGCTCCACTGCTGCCACCTACTGCACCGGGGTGGAAAAACACCCCAGCACCATAGAATGAACCCACAGCACAGCCAAGCTGAAACAGAGACCCCAATCAATTGGTTGCAATGGGAATCAGAGTCACGTACACTCTGATTACTCCTTAAATTTCAATAGCACCGGTTACCTTAGAAGTAACCAGGCGCTACACTGGTAATTGCGGCGATCTGCGATTTTTATCGGGACTGTGACATTGCAGCGGATAACTCTGACCCAAAATGACACTTTTTTGGGACCACTGACATTTATACAGCGATCAGAGCTAAAAATAGCCACTGATTACTGTATAAATGTCACTGGCAGGGAAGGGGTTAACAGTAGAGGCGATCAAGGGGTAAAATGTGTTCCCTCAGCATGTTCTAACTGTAGGGGGGGATAAGCTGCCTGGGACATGACAGAGATCGCTGTTCCCGATCACTTGGAACAGCAGATCTCTGAGATGTCCCCTGTCAGAACGGGGATCTGCCTTGTTTACAATGGCAGATCCCTGACCTGCCTCTGTGTACAGTGATCACGGGCGGCCAGTAGACATCGAATTCACCGAACCCACGGGCACGCCCGCGCCCTCACATGCACGAACTGACGTACAGGTACGTATGTCGCTTCGCGCAGGAGAGCCGACCTGCCTCAGTAAAAGTGCGGCGTCTGGTTGGCAAGTGTTTACTTTTTTTTTTTTTATGATTGTTGCCCAGTCTAGTGTGGTTGGCCATTCTGAAGCCACACAAAGGAATCATACTTTTCCTGCTTTATTATCTCTCTGACACCCCTATAGTAGCTACGACAAGTGTGAGGGCCTTAGAATTGACATGCAGAGTCCTCCATATCTATAATAAATCGCTGACTAATACAATCTGTCATCTTCCATCCAAAATGGTAACCCTTTAGAAAGGGCAGTTGGACTTAAAGGTTTTGCATAACTTCCTGCAAGGGTGAACAAAGCCTGTACTATGTAAGGTTGGCAAGCCTCATGCCAAATTATTGCAAAATATTCTCATTGTTGTAGAAGGAAGTGTTTAAAATAAAGCTTACACAATGATCTGGAGGTATGCGTTTCCTTATTATATATTGTCTTACTAGTTATCTAAGGAAGCTCCACCTATGCAAAGGCACAGAAGAGTTAAATGAAGTGCACGCATGGAGTCCGTGCTAGGTGCACGTGGGATCTCATATCGTTACTAATAGGGATACGCGGGACAGGTGAAGAAGGCATTGGCTCTACGTGTTCCCCTCCAAATGCAGCCGTGAAAGTATCCATCGACACAGGACAAGAGAGTTAACTAAACTACAGTCATATGCTCAAATGTACACAGTAAAGGTACCCCATGTGCAAGACAAGCAACCTAGCGTAGCCCAGAAGCACCACCCAGAGGTAGGCCTCTCATGTGACCCTTACTTCACGCCCAACGAGGTAGGGAACATGGAGCCCATGCTAGGTGCATGGCTGGGCCCCATTCTCTTACTGAAAGTGAGGTAGCAGAGATACACTGAACAGCTGGAGAAAGGATGGTTTCAGCGCATCAATCCTAAATGCAACAATTGACAGTAGTGGTATACACCACCCTGCCCCAGGACATTGGTGAGTATGGAACATGTAAAGGCACCCTATGTGTAAGCCAGTGACCCCATCCAAAGTGCCTAGCGTAGCCCACCTCGGGGTAGGCGTCCTATGTAACCCACACTTGGCACCCAACGAAGAGGGGACTATGGATGAAGTGTCACCTGCCTACCCTAAAAGATCATGATTTCCCTATATAGTTATCAATAGAGGGATTACCAGAAGAAGGAAAAAAGTCCTGATTCCTCTATATAGATCTTTATTACTAGAGGGATCCCCACTCCCCAGCAGTAACAAGATCCTAATTCCCTTATATAGCTCATTAAATATCATCCACCACAACCTTTCTCAGTCTCTTCTTATCCATGTTTCCCTGGGGTGCCCTCTAGTGGATTGGGGCAAGATTGCACTGTCTGTTACAGCTCCACAATAAGGCCACTTTCACACTGAGGCACTGGCCACGTTGACGGTAAAGTGCTGCTAGCTTTAGCAGCATTTTAGCAGTGCTTTTCAGCCTCTAGTGGAGCACTTTTAACCCCCGCTTGTGGCTGAAAAAAGGTTAAAAGCACCTGCAAAGCCCTGCTGCCGAAGCGCTTTGCAGGCGCTTCGGCAGCGCTGGCCATTGATTTTAATGGCAGGGGCGGTTTAGAAGCGGTGTGTACACCGGTCGTGCACCGCTCCACAGCTTGCAGGACTTTTTTTCCCGTCCTGCAAGCGCACCGCCCCAGTGTAGAAGAACTCGGGCTTTCACACTGGGGCTGCAGAAGAGGCAGTTTACAGTCGCTTTTCAGGTGCTATTTTTACTGCAAAAACGCCTGTAAAACGTTTCAGTGTGAAAGTGGCCTAAGGGGTGGTTCACACCAAATGCAGCCTAGTGCATTTTTATTGTGCATCAAAAATGCATGCAGAGTGTTTTCCATGTATTCCAATGGTCACAGTTCACACCAGTGTAGTGCATTCCAGTGCAGTCAACAAAAGTAGAACATGCTGTATTTTTCACATTAAAAACACACTGGACTGCACATGACCTGAATTTAAATGAAAAAAAAAAGTGGAAAAAATGCACTCGAATGCATAAAAAGCGTGCATGCAGAAACACTGGGAAGCAGAAATTGAGGTGTGAACCGGCCCCTAAAGTCTCTGCTACGAAGCATAGAAGTCACTTATGGACACACACAGAGGCAGCAGCAGGTGAAGAGGAAGGGGGGCTGCAGCTACCTGAATCATAGCTCTCCTGAACTTTATTCACAATTCAGTCCTGGATCCTGTTCCTTTTAAAGCATGTTATACAACACAGTGCTTGTGCTGTGTAGTTTGGCCCCTGTATCCCCTAAAATACCAGGGTGATTCTGCACGGTTCTGCCCTCCCCCTGTAGACTGACCACTGTATATCATGGCTGCTGAGCCCTGACACCATAGTCAGTTTATGTGCATCCATCATCCACTGTGTCGCCTTTCCTTCTCTGTCCTCTCCCCACCCCCTTCCTCCCTGCCTGTCAACTCCATGTCCATGTCTGTGCCTGCCCCCTCCCCTCCTGCTGCTAAAATGACAGATCATTTTTCGCACCTTTCTGTTTAATAATGTAATCTGCCCCTGTGTCTGTGTTTTATAAAAAAAATAATGCAGCTATATACCTGATTTCAGAGCGCCACTCAGCACTCACATGAATTGCCGACTCTTTCCTTGTTCCCCTCCTGACTGACATCAGCGGAGGAATCTCGGCCCCCGCCTGCTGCAGCTGTCAGGCCCGAGAGAGGAGAGAGCCGGTCGGTCACGTCAGCGCTGAGAGGCGATCTGAAATCAGGTATATAGCTGCATTATTTTTTATAAAACACAGACACAGGCAGATTACATTATTAAACAGAGGATGGTGTGAATTGTATATAGTGGGTTAACAACCACTTTAAACATGCCTGGGATAAACATAAGTCTACAGTATATTCAGACAAAAAAAAAGGGCAGAGTAAATGGACCACTTGGTCTTTTTCTGCCTGATTCTTCTGTAATTTTATGCTTTATGTTATAATAGCACATTGTAAATAATGATGTATTATTGAATAAGGCACATGTTTTTCTATGTAATAGGGGCAGACGATGTTCATTGTTATGCTGAGGTTAATGACGTGACGGGTAAATGCGAAGATTTTCTTGGAGAAGGCGTGCCTGAACTGGATTGCTGTCTGAATATAAAATATGCCTTTAAGCGGGATTCTCAATCTGAATGTCAAGCCTGCCGGTAAGTGGGGTGAAATAAAAAAGTTGTCTGACAACTAAGTTGCAACCACTTTGTTCCTTATTTTATTCCTTAGTATTGCACAGCAGCTCTGGTGGTATCATTATTCCCTTGTCCCTCCACTATGGCTGCGTCTCCCCCTCCTAACACATTGTCGCTGTGTGTTGCCATCAGCATTGTGCCACCACTCACCTAGGGTTCCATCTCCATCTGCACTGTCCTGTCCTGTAGACATGTGCAATTCATTTTGTTCCGATTGGTTATTGTACAAAATTTAAAAAAATTGTTAATTTGGAAAAAATACGTGTTAACAAAAACCTAACTTTTCCAAAATTCGAAAACCTGGAAATTTCAAAAATTGAAAATTCGAAAATGTAAAAATTCGGAAATCCGAAAAATCGTAAATTCAGAAATCCGAAAAAAATTACATTTAAAAATAAGAACAAAAATCCCAAAATAAGAACGAAAATCTATGTATTAGAAAACCCAAAATTTTTTAAATCTCGGATTAAAACTAACTAACTAATAATAACTATTACAAACTTTTAAATTATAGGTATTGGAATTTCCTTTCAAATTTGACTATTAGTAAATGTAATGAATACGAATTTATCCAAAGTTACGAATTGTCCAAAATTACGAATGCCACATCTAAACGAATAGAAAGTAATGCATTAATAATAATAGAAACTTTTTATTATTATTATTATTATTTAATATTATTAATTCATTGTGTTCCATTCATTTAGATGCGGCATTCGTTATTTCTGATAATTCGTAACTTCAGACAAATTTGCATTTTTTTACGTTCACTAACAGCCAAATTTGGAAGGGAATTCCAATACCTATAATTTAATAGATAGTTATTATCAACTAGTTAGTTAGTTATTTTTTCGTATTTTCAAATTTTCAGATTTTTGTTCTTATTTTCGTTCTTTCGAATTTTCGGATTTTCGTTCTTATTTTCGAATTTCCAGAATTATGAAATTATTAGAAATAATGAATTTCGGTCATAACGAATGACCCGAAAAATGAAAGAAAAAAAAAACGAGTTAAGATGAAAAAAAATGTTTGGGCAGTGCACATGTCTACTGTCCTGTCCCCTTGCCTCTGGTTTTATCTCCTCTTGGCTCTGTACAGCAGTTTGCTTACCTCTGCAGTGTTCCTTTTTAAATTCCACACCTTTGGCTCCATCCCTTCCTTGGCACTTTGCGGCAGGTTGTGTGTCCATCTGCACCGTTCCATGCTATTACATCTAGCTCTGTGTAGCAGATTGTGTGCACTGTTCCACCCCTCACCTGTGGCTTTGTTTCTTCCTTGGTTCTGTGCTGCAGAATATGTGCTTCCATCCACACTGCTCCACCCCCTTACTGACTAACTCTATCTCATCCTTGGCCCTGTGTGGCAGGTTGTGTGCTTGAATCTACACTGTCCCACCCCCTTACCTCTGGCTCTATCTCTTCCTTGGCCCAGTGCGGCAGATGGTGTGCTTCCATATACACTGTCCCACCCCCTTACCTTGGGCTCTGTCTCTTCCTTGGCCCTGTGTGGCAGGTTGTGTGCTTCCATCTACACTATCCCACCCCTTTACCTCTGGCTCTATCTCTTACTCGACTCTGTGCGGCAGGTTGTGTGCTTCCATCTACACTGTCCCACCCCCTTACCTCTGGCTCTTTCTCTTCATTGGCTCTGTGCGGCAGATGGTGTGCTTCCATCTACACTGTCCCACCCTCTTACCTTTGGCTCTTTCTCTTCCTTGGCCCTGTACGGGAAGGTTGTGTGCTTCCATCCACACTGTCCTAGCCTCTTACGTTTAGCTCTATCTCTACCTTGGCTCTGTGGCAGGTTGTGTGCTTCCATCTACACTGTCCCATCCTCTTACCCCTGGCTCTTTCTCTTCCTCGGCTCTGTGTGGAAGGTTGAGTGCTTCCATCTACACTGTCCCATCCTCTTACCCCTGGCTCTTTCTCTTCCTCGGCTCTGTGTGGAAGGTTGTGTGCTTCCATCTACACTGTCCCATCCTCTTACCCCGGCTCCATCTGTCTGCTGTCATCCGCACTGCTCCACCCCTCACCTGTGTCTGGGTAGCCCATAATGACCAATCAGCCTACTGTTTATCCACATTGCATTGGTGCCATTTTTATAATATGACTGTCTCTCCCAGTTCAGCAGAGTGGTCCCAGTGGAGTGAATGGAGCCCGTGTACTGTGTCGTGTCAAAAAGGAGTTCAGCAAAGAGAGAGAGTCTGCATAGGTCAGGGCGACTGTGATGGGAACACATTGGAGGTCCGTTCCTGCTCACTGCAAGAATGCTGTCCTCGTGAGTATGAGCAAATATTGACCGCTGGGGCAAAATAAGTGCATATTAGTTTATTGTATATTTCTGATTATGCGCTATGAATAGTAAAATACCTATCCTGCAGAAGCGGCCTACCTTCCTGCGTTATGTATAACCTCCATGTAAAATAGTCAGATATGGAGCCTATGTAAAATGATTTCATATTAACTTTTCCAAAACATTATAATAAAATGTAGGTTTCGGTAAAGTGTAAGCTCTCTCAGGACAATGGCAAGTGTGCGCCTGCTGCCAGACCATAGACATTAAAGTATGAACATGCACTATATTACCAAAAGTATTGGTACTCCTGCACATGAACTTTAATGGTATCCCAGTCTTTGTCCGTAGGGTTCAATATTGGGTTGGCCCACCCTTTGCAGCTATAACAGCTTCAACTCTTTGAAAATGTGACCATTCTTCCAGAAGTGCATTTGTGATGTCAGGCACTGATGTTGGACAAGAAGGTCCGGCTCACAGTCTCCGCTCTAATTCATCCCAAAGGTGTTCTATCAGGTCGAGGTCAGGACTCTGTGCAGGCCTGTCAAGTTCCTCCGACGCAAAACGCACCCATCCATCTCTTTATGGGCCTTGGTTTGTGCACTGGTCCAAATCATTTGGTAGAGGGGGATTATGATGTGGGGTTGTTTTTCAGGGGTTGGGCTTGGCCCCTTAGTTCCAGTGAAGGGAACTCTTAAGGCATCAGAATATCAAGACATTTTGGACAATTTCATGCTTCCAGCTTTATAGGAACAGTTTGAGGATGTCCCCTTCCTGTTCCTACATGACTGCTCACCAGTGCACAATGCAAGGTCCATAAAGAAATGGATGAGCAAGTTTAAGGTGAAGGAACTTGACTGACCTGCACAGAGTCCTGACCTCAACCCAATATTACACCTTTGGGATTAAGCCAGGCCTTCTTGTCCACATCAGTGTCTGACCTCACAAATGCACTTCTGGAAGAATGGTCAAACATTCCCATAGACACACTCCTAAGCCTTGTGGACAGTCTTCCCAGAAAAGTTGAAGCTGTTATAGCTGCAAAGGGTGGGCCAATTCAGTATTGAACCCTACGGACTAAGACTGGGATGCCATTAAAGTTCATGTGCGTGTAAAGGCAGGTGTCCCAATATTTTTGGTAATATAGATAACAAGCAGTACAAGGACTTTAAAACAAGCCATCCCTGACCTCTCTAGCTGCTTGTACTGTGAAGTCATTCAGTCTCAAAGATCACAAGATATGTTCCAAAAGTTGTTTTATGGGCCAGTGTGATTCACATGTGATCCGGGTGCAGTGTGATTTCAGCCCATTCAAATGAATGGACTGAAATCCAATTGGACCACAGCGAAAGAAGTGCACAGCAACCGGATTACATGGGACTTCTGTACCATGCGATCTGGTGCAGGCAAACGCACTGCGATTGCGATCTGTGTTTGGGGTGTCGTTAGCATTGTACTGACACCTGCTGCAGATCGCAAGTGCAATGAATTTTAAATGCGGTGGGGGAAACGTGCACAGAACGTGAGTTTCCTGCATCCCGTTCTAGTGTGAACTGCCACTTAGTTTTCTACTCACTTTTTATCTATATTAGAAAGTAGGCAGGCTGTCAAGATTTTGTTACAGTATAACATAAAGGGCTTATTTACACTTGCAGTCAGGGGTGGGGGTACCATAAAAATAGTTTGCTGAGCCACGGTTTTACCAACCCCCTGTAAGAGCAGCTGGATCAGGTTGCACACATGCCCTGGCAAAACATATGCTCCCTGGGCCATATTCTGAGTAAAGTTACGATGGAGTATCTCAGGATACGCTGAAGATCCGACATGTGTAAGTCACTTACACTGTCGGATCTTAAATGTAATTACTCCGCCGGCCGCTAGGTGGCGTTTACGTTCAGGTCTCATTTGTTTATGCAAATGACCTGATACGCCGATTCCCGAATGAATTTGCGTCGCGTAACCGTCGCTTACGTCGTTTGCGTAGGCGTAAGGTTGCCCCTGCTATATGAGGGGTAACCGTACGCCAGTCCCACGTAGGCCATGTTAAGTATGGCGTCGGGTCCGCGTCATGTTTTCCCGTCGGGTACGTAGTTTTACTAAGTCGTTCTTGAATACGACTTTACGTCAATGACGCACACGTCGGCGTCATTGACGTTTTACGCCGAGAACTGGAGCATGCGCACTGGGCTATTTTAAGCCCGGCGCATGCGCAGTTCGTTAGAATCGGGGGCGCGCTTAATTTAAATAGAAGCCGCCCCCTTGGATATACGCGGGGATAGGCCGGGCAAATTACACTCCGCCGCCCCAAACTACGGAGCAAGTGTTTGGGGAATACAGCAATTGCTCCTGTAGGTTGGGGCGGCGGAGTGTAAATGGCTTACGCGCCGCCCGCCTACTTTCTTCAAGAATATGGCCCCCTGTCATTTTCAGTGGGCAGTACCACTGCCAAATGCAATTCATTTAAGCAAATGGGCCGAAACCACAACCTCTTAGCAACCGCGTGTAAAAGTGCTGGCTTTTAAGGGTTAAAATGGTCACTTGTCAGAGCTTCCCAGTCACTTGTCGGATGCCATCTGATCTAATATAAATCAGTTTATACAGGAGTGGCAAGGACTGCCACAAACGTTAATTAGGTTTAAATAGGCTGTTTTTTCAGTGCCTCTGTTGTGAATTTTGAAGATGAGTTTATCCACAATGCATATAGCTACAGGGGTAAATAAGGCTAGTTGTAAAGTTCATTGTTTAGACTATGTAAATACTTTAAATTGCATAGACTGCAACAGGTTCACTTTAAAGTAATGGCAAGAGATGTGTGCTTTATTTTACATTATTTATTTAGCCCTAAACTCTATACAGGTGATCCCCTAGTTACAAACACCCGACTTACAGACGACTCCTACTTACAAACGGAGGGAGACAACAGGAAGTAAGAGGAAATCTACCACTAGGAAGGGAAATTCACTCCTGTTATGCCGCGTACAGACGATCGGACATTCGGACAACAAAACCGTGGATACATTTCAGACAGATGTTGGCTCAAACTTGTCTTGCATACACACGGTCACGCAAATGTTGTTGGAAATTCCGAACGTCAAGAATGCGGTGACGTACAATACTGCAAGGGCACTAGAAAGGGAAGTTCAATACCAGTCGTGTTAGTAGAAGTTTGGTGAGAGACGATTTGCGCTTTTCAGTCCATTACAGCGTGAGGAATGTGCTATCTCCATTACGAACGCTAGTTTTACCAGGCTGAGCGCTTCCATCTCGTACTTGATTCAGAGAATGCGTGGAATTTTGTGCGTCAAAATTGTCCACACACGATCGGATTTTGTTGTCGGAAAATTTGAGAACCAGTTCTCAAATTTTTGTTGTCGGAAATTCCGACAGAAAATGTCTAATGGGGCATCGAACATTTGTTGTTGGAAATTCCGAGCGTGTGTACGCGGCATTAGAGTTATGGGAAAAAGGTACCTCCACTGATGCTTTATCACCAGTCCATGTTTCCACAACAACCCAAAATTTTCTTGATCACATTTTCATTGGGACAGAAAGTGAGGTGAAATCTTCTGAACAGGGGCACAGACAGCAAAACAAATGTTACAGGGGTGATAACCATTCCCTATGCTATCCAAAAAGCTTAAAATATATATATTTTGGCAGGAGCTACACTTAAAAAATGTACCTGTTCCGACTTACAAACAAATTCAACTTAAGAACAAACCTACAGACCAGATCTTGTATGTAACCCGGGGACCGCTTGTACACGGGAATCACATGTTGTTAACTTTGCTGCAGGCAATACCAAATAACAGATTCCTAGGAGAGAAGAGAGGGGCATTGCAGTCAATGGATAAAATAATACAGAAAAAGCAAAAGATTACCTGCAACTTGTTCATTCTGTGTTTAGACGAGTTAACCCTAGGGAAAAAAATTGCATGTGTACTGATTTATGGCATCACACTGACACCCCTTATCAAATAAAGCAAAACATATACAAATTGTGCTTTCAGTATGTCACTACCCCGTTTAGGATCACATCCCAGTTTCACTGATGTTTTTGTATTATGGAATATTGTTAATTAACAGAAGCTGGAGGCTGGTCACAATGGAGCGCATGGTCGGTGTGTTCTGTGACCTGTGAACGTGGACAGAGGAAACGCACCCGGGAATGTAATAGTCCTTCTCCATTGTGTGGAGGGTCATGTCGCGGGACTACTGAAGAGGTTGAAAAATGTGACACCTTACAAATCTGTCCAAGTAGGTGACCCCAATCTTTTATTACACTTTGCTGTATACACTTTTATAGCATTTATATGAACACTACAGCTCCATCCAAAACTATTGTTTTCATTTTCTGGTCTCATGTATCTCTTAGGAACTGGTGAAACAACCCCAGGAGAATTGGCAGTTCCTCCCATCTCTTGTATATATGCAAATTATCGAGTTGTGTTTCTCTCTGTGGGCAGGGCCGTCTTTAAGGTAGGGCAAAAGGGGCAGCTGTCATTGTTGTGGGGCCCAAAGCAGCTGCCTCATACTTGCCAACTATCCCAGTTTAAATTCCCTTGTCCCTTGAAGTTTTAGTCCTGTGTTGTGTCCTGATATCTCAGTGTGAAGTGCTGCTACTGATGCTGCACAGCTCTGCCCTATTGTTGTGTACAGATGACTCACCTGCAGACCCAGTGTTTACATGGAAATAACCACCATTTATATGTAAATAAAGGGAGCATTCATATGTAAATAGCTGAGGCCGGCAGAATTCTTATGTAAATAAAGGCGGCATTCATATGTAAATAGCTGAGGCAAATGGAATTCATATGTAAATAAAGGCGGCATTCATATGTATATCATACCCCTCTGCAGTGAAGTGATGATGTGCGTAACCTCTAGCAACCAATCAGTGAGCAGTATTACTGTACAGTAACCTCTAGCATCCAATCAACAAGAGATCATGTGCTGTAACCTCTAGCAACTAATCAGTGAGCTGTAATGTGTGCTGTAACCTCTAGCAACCAGTATGTAAGTGGTAATGATATGCTGTAACCTCTGGCAACCAATCGCAATCACTGCCTGATCTGATACAGTAAACTAATTTTAAGTCTAATTGATATTTATTGTATGTCTCAGAGCAGGTGAAGAGCAAAATTGCATTGCATGTATAAACAGAGGAACTAGGCATCTGTTCTCACAAGAGTCAAGGTACCAGAGGTGGTGGAGTTAGATATCCTGACTGGGGTCAGGGACAACAGTTAAGACTTGTCCAGGTTCAGACCTGCTGTACTTCAATTAGTAAAGAAAGGCTGTGTTTTACTTTGCAAATTTGAACTTAAATTACATTACAATAAAGAGTAATAATGGCTTTTAGATCTTTTATTGCATTTTTTTTCTCCCTCCAGCTCATGGACAATGGGGTGCCTGGGGAAACTGGGGCGTGTGCTCCTCTAGCTGCATTGTAGAAGGTTCTGGAATACTCCCAACTCAGTCCCGATTCCGACAGTGTGACAACCCGAGTCCTTCAAGCAGCCCCCCAGGAAATCCATGCCCAGGGAGTAATCGGGACCCCAAAGATTGCACTGGCCTTCCCTTTTGTCCAGGTGAGCAACTAACTCTTAGGGTTGCAACAGTCATATTGTTTTCAGAGCTCTCATGTCCTCGAGATGAAGTAGTGGAGGTGTGTATTGCCCCAATATTGACAACAAGGTCCGGATTGGCTATAGGGCACACTGGGCACACACCCGGTGGGCCGGAGCCACCTAGCCACATGTCCTGGCAGAAGTGACCTGTTGGTTACCGTGCCACGCAGTGGGAGGTGGGCGTCGGCCATGGTCTGTACAAGGCTGACCCATGCTGTGGTCGCCGCTCACCTCCCGCTGTGGGACCATGCCTGTGTTTCCTCTCCCAGTGTAGCGTGAAGGCTTGTATCCTCTGCAGCAACCGCGCATGCGCCGGATTCAGTCAAAAAAAGCCGTGCACCAAGCTGCACTTGAAGAGGTAACTGAAGTTAACTCCTAACATGCTGAATGCTACAGTGACTGTAGCATGAAGATTGGGTAAGGGGGGTTGGGAGCCTGTTAGTGGAGGGAGGAGGTGGTATTTGGGGGGGTTGGGGGTCTGTCAGTGGGGGATGGGGTCAGTAGTTGGGTGGTGAAGGTCTGTGCGTGGGGGGGCACTGGTTGGGGGAAGGGTCTGTCGGTATTGGGAGGGGGCAGTACCTGAGGTGTGGGAAGGACAGTAAGGGGGTGGGTCTGTCTGTTGGGGGTGGAAGATGTTTTGGAGCAGTTGGTGGGATTTGCGTTTTGAGGGGTACCCCCCTCATCCTGGTCTCTGGAGGAATTGTCTGCTCAGTCTGGAAAGCCCGGGTCTGTCTTTTGCCTTAGTCCGGGCCTATTGCCAAGTCCGGTATTATGCTGGCCTTCCACCTATAGACAATAGTTCTTATGTTCGGACAATAAAATATAAACATCATCCATCGCTCATTCAATAGTGCCTCCATGGACTTGACTAAATTTAAATGGCGTTCTACTTCAGGAAGAACTTTGACAAGTATATGCACATAAGACTAAAAAAATAAATGCTCTGCTACAAATAACAAGAATATAAAATATTAACCCTTCTAAAAAATCCCCAAATAAAGTGATAATAAACGTGATCCATCTGTGTATGCAAATAACAATTGGGGTTTATGTGTGTTCCAACAATCTATTGTCCAAAAATGCATATAAACTCCAAAAAACTGTGCCTGAACATAGCCATATATCAGTGAAAGACTTAAAAAAAAAAAAATGTCCGAAAAAAACATTAATTATAAATCCTTTGGTGTTTCCCACAAGTGATGAAACAAACTTGAATATTTGTGTTCCTGTGAGTCACACCACCGCCACTTACAGTATATGGGGATGCTCTCACCTAAAAGAAATGACCGGTCGGCAACAAGGTCTTGCAGACATATCCTTTTTAGAGCCAGGATAAAGACTATCACTCCTCCAATGGTGGTAAAGATGTCAAGGCTTCCAGGATAAAACGACTTTGGCAAACTCAAGGAAAACACAACAGAAACAACATAGTGCTCACCGTACAATTGGTATTTATTTAACAGAGTAAAATGCACTTACATGCTCTGCCTTTTTTTAAATGTTAAATACTGTAAATACCAATTAGACAATGAGCACTATGTTGTTCCTTTTGCGTTTTCATTGAGTTTGTCTAAGTGGTTTTATCCTGGAAGCTTCAACATCTTTACCACCATTAGAATAGAGATAGCTTCTGTCTCGGCTCTAAAAGAGATATGCCGGAAAAACCTTGTTGTTATAAGGTAATTTATTTCAGGCCAATCACAGCTAACCACAATAATACACATTGAATTTTTCCATTTCAATAAGTAAATATGGTTGCTTATAAACAATCATAATGTATAAAAATAAAATCCTGATTACTCTCCCAGAGTAGTACAATGTCTGCTATCAGGCTTCATTAGACTTCAGTTAAAGTGGATGTAAACCCTTATGCCGAGTACACACGATCATTTTTCGGCACGAAAAAAACTGTGTTTTTTAAAAATATCATTTCAAATGATCGTGTGTGGGCTTCACATCATTTTTTTGGGTTCTGAAAAATTACCAAAACATTTTTCATTTTTCGAACATGCTGCATTTTTTAACGACGTTTTAAACAATGTCGTTTTTCGGGTTGTAAAAAATGATCGTGTGTACACGGCATTACATATACCCAATGAAATGAACAGCCTCAGATGATACACAGGGATGAAACAAATCTCCCTATAAACGTTTTAAATGTGTATCTGCTGTCTTCAGCTGTATATATTCTTCAGAAAGTGCACACTTTGTTAGAGATTTTCTCTTCCTGTTCAGCAGTGGAAGTGGATTCTTGGCATACAGCCAAGACAGCTGATTGAAGGAACGGCACACACCCCCACTCCACATAGGCAGGAAGGAATGCATAGCTGTGCGGTGACAAGACAAGCTCTCTGCTAATCTATTTATAGCAACCTCCCACAACACAAATTTCCGGCTGGTTTTATCTTGGTTGATGGAGAACAGAAGTTATCATGCTGATAACGGAGCAAAGAAACAGCAGAAACACACAGGACTTAGTACTCTGGAGAGAGATAAGAAAACACT
Source organism: Rana temporaria (assembly GCF_905171775.1). Taxonomy (NCBI): domain Eukaryota; kingdom Metazoa; phylum Chordata; class Amphibia; order Anura; family Ranidae; genus Rana; species Rana temporaria. The sequence continues at coordinate 122,046,563 of NC_053497.1, forward strand.
ACAGATATATTTGCTCAGGTCAAATGTCATGAATCAGGTTTACATCCACTTTAAGGCCAAAGTTTCCCTGCTAGCAGCTTGTTTAAAGTGAAAGTCAGCACTCCCATTAAGATCTGTGTATAACATTCCCATGTTGAATGGCACTTTAAGGCCCCATTCATATGCGTGGCCGAGGGGCAGTAAAATGTTGCATTTGGCAGGCGCAACTGCCACCAAGCGTGACCCATTAAGGTGAATAGGACCGTGCTCCAACTGCCTTGTTTGTAGCTGCAGTAGAGTGGTCTTTCACTGGATAAAATAGGAATTCAGGAGATGAGATATCACCTTCGATCAGCCAGTCAACTGCCTCTGAAAAGTGGTCTACTGCGGATCACTTTTCAGAGGGCTGTAAACTTTATGGGCTCTTTCACTCTGGCAGCCAGAGGGCAGTAAAAACAGGCAGCTGAGCTGCGGTTTTACCACCCCCTGACCACCCACAGGAATGGCATTTTTAACTTGGGCTGCAGAATTTGACTGTCTGTCAAACTTGGCCATTAAAATCAATGGTGCCTGACCACAACCGCAAGCCAAAGGCCCACACTGTAAAATTAATTTAAAAAGAATAAAGTAAAAAAAAAAAATATCAGAAGCTGGCAGTAGTATCTCCTGAATGCCTGACAGCGGCTGGTGTACCGCTCTCTGAAAAGTATTCCATCGCAGATTGCTCTTCAGAAGGTGGTAACCATTACTACCTACCTGAAAGAGCCCTACCACATATGTAAACAAGCCCTAAGGCCCCTTTCACACTGAGGAGTTTTTCAGGTGTTTAGCACTAAAAATAGCGCCTAAATACCACCTGAAAAACTCCTGCCCAGCATTCTCAATGTGAAAGCCCGAGGGCTTTCACACTGAGGCGATGCGCTGGCGGGAGAGAAAAAAATCTCCTGCAAGCAGCATCTTTGGAGCGGTGAGAGGAGCAGTGTGCAGAGGCGCATTGCGGGCGGTATTAATCCTTTTTCGGCCACTAGCGGGGGTTAATACCGCACTGCCAGCGGCTGAATTCTGCGGCAATTCCGACAGTATAGTGCCGCTATTTTTAGCGGCGCTGTACTGCCACCGCACCTCCCGCCCCAGTGTGAAAGGGGCCTAAAAGCTTTAAAAAAGCTTGTAAAATTCTCTGCAAATATTTTGTAAAGCTTGCTTGACAAATTGTCCTTATACAAGTGGAATCTGTGTAAACAAGGTTTTAGGCCATCCTTTACTAAATGGTGGACTCGGGCCAGATCCTGACAGCCCAGTCCGGACCGTCAGTCAGCCATTCTGCTGCACTATATCCTTAGTAAGCTGCTGTCATTGGTTACTAGGACTGCCAGCTTCATAGCAACCAATGACCTCACATGTATGAACACCTGATGTAAGGGGGACTCAGATGTACACACTTGATATAAGGGAGTACTGTGATGGGGGCATCTGATCTAAGGGGGTACTCCAGTGGGAACAACTGATTTATGGGGCACTCTGATGAGGGACCTGAAAAAAGGTGGCACTCTGATGGGGACATCTGATCTAAGGGGTTACTCTGGGGACACCTTATGAAGGGTGTACTCTGATGAAGATACCTGATGTATGGAGGTACTCTGATGGGGACAACTGATTTAAGGAAATACTCTGGTGGGGACACCTTGTATATGGGGGCACTCTGATAGGGATACCTGATGCAAGGGGGCACTCTGATAGGAGCAACTGATCTAAGGGAATACTCTGATGGGAATATCTGATGTATGGGAGCACTCTGATGGGCATACCTGATGTAAGGGGGCATTCTGATGGGGATACCTAATGTAAGGGGGTACTCTGATGGGCATACCTAATGTAACTGGGTACTTTGATGCGGGCAACTGATCTAAGAGATACTCTGATGGGGACACCTTATGTAAGATGGTTCTATTTTCTTTTACTTGAAATGTTAATGTGATTGACCTACTTTTATGTTTTATTAAAGAGAGATTCAGACCCCGGCTTGAAGAAAGTTTTAGCGATCGGACCCCATGTTTTAGGCCTTAGATTAGAGAGGCAATAGCATTTCCTAAACCTGATTTTTGTTGCTATTGCCTGTTTTGAATACAGTTTAACCCCTTGTCGCGGACGTAACACAAATATGCGGCCCCACTGGACTGGGCTTTTTTCCATGGGCTGCGTATTTGCGTATCTCCCAGGGCCCAGAACATCCGATTCCGGATTCCAACAGAGATACATTTTACCTTTCTCTGTTCTCTTGCAGAGAGAGAGAAAAAAAACAAAAAATAATCATTAAAAAAATAAAATACCTAGATCAAGGTTTGATCTAGGTCAGTGCCAGGGTTAGAGTTTGGGTCAGGGCCAAAGGTCCTCGAAGGTCCAGTGTCCAGAACGCCCTGGCTTCTCGGCTCTTCTCGGCCTGGTCTTCTCGGCTCTTCATTGGATAGATTGATAGCAGTGCAGATATTGGCTTGCGCTGCTGTCAATCAAATCCAAAAGACGCGGTGTCGGGGGGCGAGGCTGAGTCCGGCATTCGTATCTATGGATGCAAATGCTGAACTCGGGAGCGCGCCTGCAAGGTAACCCCCTTGGGAAAGCACTTCCCAAAGGGGGTTATCTAATACGAGGAGGAGCCGAGACAGCCACCGAAGGACCCCAGAAGATGAGGATCGGGGCCACTCTGTGCAAAACACAGCAAAGGTAAGTATGACATGTTTGTTATTTTTTTTTTTTAAATTACGAACCTTTAGTATGACTTTAAGATTCTTTTACCCTTAGGAGCAAAGGGGTTAATAAAGTTTAAACTGGGAAGCTGCAATGGCAGACTATATGGTTAAAGAAGAATTGCAAAAAAGTAATAAATGCACCTATTCTCCAAAAAAGCAAAAATGTGCATTTATTTATTAAATTTTTACCTAAAAAGTATTGCAATTGCGATCAGGGTGCAATACTCTGGCTCTTGCAGACTCTTCCTCCAACCCCTGGTTCATACAGAGATAAAGAACATCAGTTAAATAGCTGGGAAAGTATTAATACACTGCAATAATGTACTCCAATAAGAACCCTGATCCCTCTGGTGCAGTGGCCTATGGGACTTGTTGTTTTTTCATTCACACATCCTTGTGAATAAATGATTCCACTCAATGGGGCAGAGCCAAACACAATTTGTTGACTTCAAATCTGACAGGAGCCATTGGAGAGAAGGACCCTGTAACTTTTTTTTTTTTTTTTTACATACAAACGAACCAACAAACAAATATACAAATACGTATACGTATACATATATAGCATTAAGGGAGCAAACAGTTCTCATTTGACCCTGTAACTCTTGAAGTGTGGGTGCCAGTTTGGGGTGGGGGACTTTGCACTCATGTTTTATGCTACACCCTAAATATGGGTCTACCATGAAACATGGTCTGAAAGGTGGAGTTAGCCTATAGTTAAAATAATAAATTAAAACTGCAAAACATGGCAAAAGCACCGATAAAACTCTGTTGTCATCTTAAGGAAAATGTATTCTGCAAGTTTCACTTAAATTAAAGAATAAGTCTAGATTTGGGTTTAGGTTAATTATTATCAACATTTTCCATTAGAAAGCAGAAAGTCTTTATAAATTTTTAGGATCTATCTGCAAAATATATTTTTCCTTTTGCTTAAACCTTGTAATTTTTTTCTCCTATGAACAGAAAGAACTATTGCTGTCATTAGTGTTGTGACGGTAGTAGAAGAGATCCCCGTCAAGCATTCCCTTCTTCCCATAAAAGAAAATCACCAAATAATCCACACATGAGCCAAAGCTTAATGCTGGAACAAGACTCTCTTTAATGGCAGCATTCTGCTAGTTATATACAGTTTACAAGCTAATCATCAATCAAAGAACAATGAAATCTCCACCCCCTTTTCACACACTGGGGCTCCCATACAGATTATAGGTAGACACTCTGGTGCCCACCCTGACAAGACACATTTCTTTAGATAATGACATCAGTGAAGTTAATTACTAATTGTAACAGAATACGTTATCTAGACAGCTTGGCTCCTCATATAGAAGAGATAATTACTACAACAAAGCAATCAGAATAATTAACATGAGCCAATTATCTAATCATTTAGCCTGACGATACAATACACATCTCTTAAGGGTAAACACAGGTCTTCTTCACACACAATATATCAATTACCCTTTAGAATAGAGAGCTGGCTGGTGATGGGACATTAGCATTTCAACAGTCTGTTATGCAAAGGAATGAGTCACTCGGGTCCACATGAAATCACCTTCTACACATAACACACAGACATTAAAATATCAGGGAGAGAATTAAACTGAAGCATATAGACAATTGCATAAAAGTCCTTCACAAGTGTGTATTGCCATTTAGCTGTGTCCTCCCTGCCATTATCATGATCTGTGTATTGTTTCTTACAGTGGATGGACAATGGGGAGCGTGGCAGAAGGACTCGGAGTGCTCAGTCACCTGTGGCGTAGGACGGGTGAGGCAGAAGAGATCTTGCGATAATCCAGCACCTAAACATGGAGGAAGATACTGCATTGGATCTCCTACCAGAAATACTATCTGCAATACAAAAGAACCATGTCCAAGTAAGTAAAGAGATGTCTGTGGGGCATACGTGTAGGAGCTGCTAGAAAGATGCTCAGGGTTCCTTTTCCCAACAGTAGCCACGCAGCCAGGCACACGGTCACAGTCAGTTTTCAGTTCAGGGGTTTTCTTTCTGGTGGTTTTATTTTTAGGTAACTTGAATGGAGTTAGGGAATGGAGTGGGATAACTGCTGGGCTCTGAGGAAGAGGTCTCTGTCACCTCGAAACGCGTCAGCCAGCAGCAACGCACCTCGCCACCCCCCTTACAGTCCGGAGTGTGGTTTGAGGGGTATTTCAATTATCGTTTGACAAGCCTTTTATCATTCCTTGTTTGTGAGTAGTTTTCTTTATTTTATTATTCCATTAAAATTTGCCAAACGGTAGTACACGAGGCTGGTGCGCCTTTCTTTCTCCCTTTTTGTCTTCTATCAGGATTCCCCCATCCATGAAGGGCAGCAAGGCCTCTGTCACTACGGTTTTTTGGACATTTAAGGAGAACTGTATGTAGACATCTGACTGATTATCAAAGGATCCCACTTGTGCGCAGGAGTTTGTGTTTTTTGTCAATGGAGTGGGATACTCCACAACTATGTACACGTGGCACTTCCCCCATAGGAGTTGCAATTGTTAGGGTTTCTCACTGCTACACAGCCAGTCACAAAGCTTTCCTTCTTGCATTTATACACAGAAAAACAGTCCTTGAGCTTGTTCTTGTTGTTTTATTTAGGTTATAATAACTTGGATGGGGTTAGGGATTATGGGATACCCAACTTGACAATGACAAACAAAACCAGGGGCAACGTCCCCCTATTTATAGCTTCCACTTCTTCCTCCTACACAAATCTCAATCCTTTGTACAACTCTATTGGGTTCACTCCTTTGGTAACCAACAGTCTTTTGTTAGCTCAGCAACAACCCCTTACAGGCTAGGAACTCTCAGTCCCTTGGAAAAGTAGCACATGTGGAGTAAACTGCTTCCTACAACACCTTCTGCTTTCCTGTAGCTCTACTTATCAGCTCTACTCCCTGCATAAATGCTAGCCCACCTGGCTGCCATTTCACCAGTCCACCTGGCTGCTTCTTTTTCCCAGTCTATCCAACTGACACACTGAAGATCTCCCAGGGCAAGGTTGGATGAAGACACACCGCTGTCTTCAAGAGAGACCTGCTACATGTGGCAGTCTCTCATCTTGTCTGTCCCTGCACCATGCTGATCTACCTACTCTGTCTCTCTTTGCTTCTCCACTGCCTCCCTGGAAAGTTTCCTTCCAACTGCCTCCTGTGGCAGGATCCTTCCAGGCCAGCCACCTGTCTTCCAGCCCGAAGTAAAATCCCTTCTGGCAGGGTCCCCTCAAGGGCCACCAAGGCACCAACAGACTCCCTCAGCACCCATGGCATAGCTCATGTGTATTTAAGGGTTCCTTAGTTCCCTGTCAGACCCAATCCTAGGGATTGGCTAAGGGACCCTAGGTAGAGCATTTTCCAATATTCTAGAACCAGGGGGAGGCACTAGATAGCTGCCCAGATGAGTCATTCATCCCTGAACTGTAATGAATCCTGACCCAGATTCCATGGCAAAGGTTTAGCCCTGATATAGACTTTAATTTGCCCTGTACTACCACTAGTAGCACACTAGAGGGTGCTACACTCACCTCCCTCTAAAAATCATCCATATCAGGATTGGTTGAAAAAAACATCACAAAAATTACTCCTGTGCCCAGTGGCAAGGGCCTCCCATAAGAAAAATAGTGGATGGGGAAAATAGAACTAACATAGAAAGGGGCTATGCACAAATAAATACATGGTATCAAAAATAGAATATATAATTTTTTTTCAAAAAGCCATACACATAGTATATGTACATCTTGACTACAGGCCCCTGTAGCCAGCAAAGGTTATTAGTACCAACATATTTACATGTACACTGGAGCACCTCCCCTCAAGGGAAGCTCTCTCAGCAAGAACATAGAAAAGTCCCAAAGTCCAGTTCTTGAGCAGGAGGACAGCCGTCAATGATGATTCTTGCCGAAACAGAGGAAAACAGGGGAAAAACATAATCCTCACGCTAACCACCTAACTAACTGTACATTCTGTTCTGCAGGGGGTTATCAGCCTGCTGCTAGAAAACTTTTCACAAGAGTCTCTGAAAGGGGGAGCCCTGCCATTGCATCAGTCTCTTTAAGCAGTACTTTAGGCCTTACCACCACATCTTCTCCATGGATCACACATCTGGAAAGGGTAGGTAGTATGGTCCAGCCTAGTCCATTCAACCAGGAGGGAGAGTTTCCCCAAATGCATCAGCTGCTTTTCTTCAGGCTGGAATCATGTCTGGATTAGGCAGTCTGATGACTTCTCCACTGGGACCCCTTTTGGCAATGGAATAGCTTCTGCTGGGCCACCTGGTTTTAACGACAATTACTTGGTCCCTGTAGATGGCCCTTTCTAGGCTCCACTCCCTCCAGATATCCTGGAACTGGGCCCAAGAATCTTGATTGTGAGGTCCCCTCTGAGGTTTAGGAACATACAAGTAGTCCCACACCAGCTCCTCTTCCCAGTTGGCGCGGGAGACCTACACAATGTCCATGGCATCTTTTGGGAAATAAGGAAAGTCCAGTCCCCACTTCAGAGCAGTCCTTCCCTGCACCTTCCTGAGCTTTCCTTTTCTGGGAAAAACACAGGCCTGTGGGGACTGGGTGATCCACATCTTGTATGCTGTGCCCTGTGCCTGTAACCTGCCCCTGGTGGCAGTTGGCTCTGCCTAAACTGGGAATGGGGCAGAAGCACAATGGGGTTGGTTTAGTGAAGTTGGTAGCTGTTCATCTGTGCAGGATGATGAGTGCTGCTGCAGATTCACCTCCGCTGCCTATTCTGCTTCTTCAGGGGCATAGGCGTGCGCACACTGTGTGCCAGGTATGCCTGGGCACACCCTAATCACCCTGTGCTGGGCAGATTCTCCCTGCTGTTTGGCTGCAGTGAAAGGGACTGGGGAATATCTGTTCTCAGGCCCTGTTTCTGTCTCAAAAGTAAGACCCCCAATATTTCACCAAAGCCCCCCAATGGGGTTCCTAGAAAAATGCAATAATAAAAAATTATTGTAAAAAAATAAAATAAAATTGTAAAAAAAATATAAACAATAAACTACAGACACCAATCTCTGCCCTTCTGTCACCGTCCACTGCTCTACCGACACTGTTAATTGCCCTACTGCTATATATATATATATACATATATATATACACACACACGGGTATGTTTGAGCTTTGGGGTGCACACCCTAATACAATAGGCTGCGCACACCAATGTTCAGGGGTAACAGTCCTCTCACCCTGTTCTCCCCCGGGTATCCCTGTTGGCAGATATTTATCTTCCTGAGCGTCCACCCAAGTCCACTCTTCCTCTGACTCACTATATGGGGACCACTCAGCCTCCACTTCTAGGGGCCCAAACTCAGCCTCCAATCTGGGAGACCCTAAATCAATTTTTCCACCACTGCCACTCCCCTCTGGCTCATCTGAAGACCCATTGTCCTTTGACAGCTGGCTCCTTCCAGGTGGGGCTGACAGAGTGGGCTTCAGCAGCTGGCTTCTCCACTGGGATGACTTGAGCTGGGCTGGCATCTCTCACCTCTTGCCGTGGCTCTTTCTTCCTCGAACTCTGAACCGCTGCTACTCTCCCGCCTCTTCCACAGGAGTAGTGGCAGATGCCTGACTGCAGGTCTGCACACCACTCACCCCTTGACTTCCTCTGGCTGACCGGGATTCCTCTCCCCACTCCACACACAGTCCTGATGACAGGTCCACAGCTTAAAGTGGAGGTTCAGCCAAAAAAATCTATTTTTAACACTAGATTGGGCCTAATTACAGGAAGCAGAATCGGGTGTTTTGTTTAAAATCAATGCAGTACTTACTGTTTTACAGATAGATGTTCTCCGCCGCTTCCGGGTATGGTCTTCGGGACTGGGCGTTCCTATTTGATTGACAGCCTTCCGGCGGTCACATACAGCGCGTCACGAGTTGCCGAACGTTGCTTCCCGTAATTAGGCCCAATCTAATGTTAAAAATGTTTTTTCGGGTGAACTCCCGCTTTAAGTAACTGGTGGCAGATCGCTGGGTATCAGCCTTGTTAAAGCGGGGGTTCACCCTAAAAACGATTTTCTAACATTACATCCAGCTCACTCTCTACATTGACAGTATGCCGTTAGTCTTTTTATTTTTTCTGTACATACCTCGTACAGCTATTTTCTTCCCCGGCTTCCGGGTAGGGCCTCATTGACGTGATGACAAGAACGACCTCCACCCGGCGCATAAGGAGCGTCACGGGTTGCCGAAAGAAGCCGAACGGCGAGTCGGCTCTAAACGGCGCCTGCGCACCGACGTTCGGCTTCTTTCGCCAACCCGTGACGCTCCTTATGCGACGGGTGGAGGTCGTTTTTGTCATCACGTCAATCACCTGCTGGATAGGAACGCCCACTCCCGCGGGAGGCCCTACCTGGAGGCCGGGGAAGAAAATAGCTGTACGAGGTATGTACAGCAAAAAAAAAAAATGGCATTCTGTCGTCAAGTAATGTTGAAAAATAGTTTTAAGGGTGAACCCCCGCTTTAAGGTCTCTTCATAGTGCCCACACTTCAGCCAGGCTTCAACTGCTGCCATGGTTTTTCTGCATCCAGGACACAATAGGCACAATTTCTCAATGGAAGCATAAAAAAAAAAAATATTGTGTAGGTAAATATGTACAATATGTGAATGCAAGCTGATGGTAACAACACAACAGGACTGTTTGCGGAAAATTTAATAAAAAGAAAACATTGCTAAATGTAGATAATGAAAAAACAAGTGTCCATAAAGTGAAGACAAATCATATTTTTATAAATGGTGAATTTCTTGGTGAATATTCAACTGAAGTGAATGAAACAAATGCACGTTCTGGTCAACCAAGTGCACCTCCATCAGAAAACATATGAATTGCCTCCTTACCAGAAGGCTAGACTCCAAGTTATAAGAGTCTAGGGATGGGCCAACTGACCCCCTGTTCGGTTTGCACCAGAAATTTCAAACATTGCAAAAGTTCAGAACTGAATTACGAACCCCATTGACGTTTATGGGACCCGAACATGAAAAATCAAATGTGCCTATTTTGAAGGCAAGTAATTGGGTATACAATGGTTATGGGGGTCTGGGTATTGCCCTGGGGGACATGTATCAATGAAAAAAAAGGTTTGTAAAAAACATAATTTTAAAATGAGCAGTGATTTATTGATGCTTAAAGTGAAAGCATAAAAATGAAAAATTCCTTTCAATATCGTGCCTGGGGGGTCCCCTTAGTCTACCTGTAAAGTGGCACATCTGTACTGTATATACAGTGCCTTGCGGAAGTATTCGGCCCCCTTGAACTTTGCGACCTTTTGCCACATTTCAGGCTTCAAACATAAAGATATAAAACTAATTTTTTTTGAAGAATCAACAACAAGTGCGACACAATCATGAAGTGGAACGAAATTTATTGGATATTTCAAACTTTTTTAACAAATAAAAAATTGGGCGTGCAAAATTATTCATCCCCCTTAAGTTAATACTTTGTAGCGCCACCTTTTGCTGCGATTACAGCTGTAAGTCGCTTGGGGTATGTCTCTATCAGTTTTGCACATCGAGAGACTGACATTTTTGCCCAACAAGACAATGATCCAAAACATAAAGCAAAATCTACAATGGAATGGTACACAAATAAACATATCCTGGTGTTAGAATGGCCAAGTCAAAGTCCAGACCTGAATCCAATCGAGAATCTGTGGAAAGAACTGAAAACTGCTGTTCACAAACGCTCTCCATCCAACCTCACGGAGCTCGAGCTGTTTTGCAAGGAGGAATGGGCAAAAATGTCAGTCTCTCGATGTGCAAAACTGATAGAGACATACCCCAAGCGACTTACAGCTGTAATCGCATCAAAAGGTGGCGCTACAAAGTATTAACTTAAGGGTGCTGAATAATTTTGCATGCCCAATTTTTCAGTTTTTTATTTGTTAAAAAAGTTTGAAATATCCAATAAATTTCGTTCCACTTCATGATTGTGTCCCACTTGTTGTTGATTCTTCAAAAAAAATTATAGTTTTATATCTTTATGTTTGAAGCCTGAAATGTGGTAAAAGGTCGCAAAGTTCAAGGGGGCCGAATACTTTCGCAAGGCACTGTAGAAGCTTCTGCAGCAATAATTGCATTTATAAAGACAAAAAAATGAAATTTTCCCTGCAAGCTTTCTTTATTTTGTACGCAACAGCTTGCAGAGCCAGTTTGTATGATGAGGCCACAATATAGTGCACTGGGAACGAGATTAAAGATTTTTTGGATAAATGCCTGTATCTCTTCCACAGACTTTGGATAGAAATAACAGTTGCAGAAAATTGGTCTTTGGGTGTCGTTGGCGCCTTCACACCATAACCCTATAGAGGTACTCTTGATGACAGCAAGAATTGACCTTGCTTTCAAAAATTGCAATGATATGCACTTGTCAAACAGGTGCGGAAAAATTGGTCTTCGGGTATCAGAGATGCCTTCAAACTGTAACACTATTGAGGTACTCTTGATAAAAGCAAGAATTGGCCTTGCTGTCAAAAATGACCAAAAATGACCTTGCAGGAACACCGCAACTCCCCCCGGTTGCCACGGGCGACAGCAAATTACTTTAAGCACATTCCACTGGGGTCAGCAAGATACTTTAACATGCAATCACTTTCCCCAGCGCCGATCAGACCGCTGGACAATTTGTAATCCATGGACACAATTGCCCACTGTGGTTGCCATGGGCGACAGCACATAGCACAGTTCTCAATGAATAAAGCAGACCTTGGTATAGTAAAAGTAGCTGTCCTGACAGCCAGTCGGAATAAAGAAGCATCCTTTCCACTGCAGTGCTTAGTTTCCAGTCACCATGTTAAAAAAAAGTTATTTTCTGCAGCAATGTACGTTTCCTTATAAGCTGTTCCAACAACAATAAACACAATCTCTAATTCCTTCCTTGCAGTTGATGGGAAATGGTCCAATTGGGAGGAATGGTCAGAATGCAAACGTCTTTCAGCAGATAAGGTTAAATGTAAACAAAGAGTAGCGCTGCAGAACAGGAAACGCGTATGTGTTGGTGCAAGGTTTGAAGGAAAGTGGTGTGAAGGTGAAGCCAGAGAAAGCCGAAGTTGCTACAATGCAGATGGTTGTCTTTGTAAGTTAACTGATTTTCTTTTCTTTGAGCCTACAGGCTGTATGTTTTGTATATTGCTCTGCTAAACAACTTTGCTACAGGTGGACGTCAGCTCCAGGCTAAGCAACATACGGTTACATCGCAGATTATTTCCTGGTTTTGGGGTGTGCTAATGCACCCCCTGCTGATTTGTGCTGTAGGAGATCAGAACTATATTAGTGTCCCCAATAAGGCAGTTTGGTTTTTACCAAATATATTGTATATTTTCGACTAAGGTTTTGTTTTTTTCAGAAAATGTTCAGTATTTTTTCATTTATAAAATAAAAGATAAAAACACCCAGTGGTTATCAAGTACCGCCAAAAGAAAACTCCATTTGTGTGAAAAAAATTCTATACATGTAATTTGCATATAATGTTTCATGACGGCACAATTGTCAGTTAAAGTAGCGCAGTGCTGAATAACAAAAAATGCCCTGGTCATGAAGGGGTTAAGACCTTCTGGAGCTCAAGTGGTTAAAGGGTCAGTCCAGCCAAAGGTGATGTTTTGGATATAAGTGGAGTATGGTGGGCTAAGTCAGTCCCTAGCTTTTTATTTGTCTTGGATGCTCCACCACTGAGATCCCCCTGCCATTTAAAGGCTCCTATGTTAACCACTTCCTTACTGGGCACTTAAACCCCTTCCTGACCAGAGGACTTTTTGCGATTCGGCACTGCGTCGCTTTAACTGACAATTGCGCGGTCGTGCGACGTGGCTCCCAAACAAAATTAACGTCCTTTTTCCCCCCACAAATAGAGCTTTATTTTGGTGGTATTTGATCACCTCTGCGGTTTTTATTTTTTGCGCTATAAACAAAAATATAGCGACAATTTTGAAAAAAAAAAAAAATGTTTTACTTGTTGCTATAATAAATAGCTCAATTTTTTTTTTACGTTTTTTTTTTTATCCTCAGTCTAGGCCGATACGTATTCTACATATTTTTAGTAAAAAAAAAAAAAAATCGCAATAAGCGACTGGTTTGCGCAAAAGTTATAGCGCCTACAAAATAAGGGACAGAATTATTATTATTATTTTTTTTTTTTTACTAGAAATGGCGGCGATCTGCGATTTTTATTGGGACTGCGACGTTATGGCGGACACATCGGACACTTTTTGACACATTTTTGGCGCCATTCACATTTATACTGCAATCAGTGCTATAAATATGCACTAATTACTGTATAAATGTGACTGGCATGGAAGGGGTTAACACTAGGGGGTGAGGAAGGGGTTAAATGTGTACCCTAATATTAGTGTTCTAACTGTGGGGGAAGGGGGGTGACTGGGGGGGGTGACCGATCTGTGTCTCTATGTACAAGAGACACAGATCGGTCTCCTCTCTCCCCTGACAGCACCGCTGTCTGCGAGAGCCGGGAATGAGAGATGATCTCATATGTAAACATATGAGATCATCTCTCATTGGCCGCACAGATCGCCTAGGAAACGGCCGCTCCGATTGGACGTTCACGGGGATCTGTGACTGGCTGTGTCCAAGGGACACGGCCAGCACAGCAGTTCCCCGCTGCGCGCTCGGGAGCGCGCGTGGGGAACGTGCAAAGGGGCGGCCGTAAAAAGACGGCCTGTTAGAGAATGGGAGCCGCGCTGCGGTCGTACAAAGTCGTACGGCCGTCAGCAAGTGGTTAAGATGGCCACCCCAAACTGGGTATCCAATCAGATACCTGCTTCCCCAGAGCGGACTAATGGAGTCCATAAGGGGAAAATTCCCGTATCAAACTCCTCTTCCCCTGTAGCATCAACACAGTGCTATCTGCTGGTGACAAGAATACCTTAACCTGCCTATACACCAGTTTTCACAAAAGTCTGCACAGAGCTGGAAATTTAATTAGAAACATCCTCTGCAGTAGGATTTCCTGTTGCCCACATGGGATACTTTAAAACTCACTTTTGATTTGAGAACAGTTGCAGCGATGATGCTTAGCGTTATCAGTTTACAAAATTATATTGGCTTATTGCTTAAAATTGCTTGTTCAAGAAATGTGTATGGTATATTTTTTTCGGACTTCAAAATGTTTATGCTTTGCAATGTTTTTAGACAACAACCCAGGTAGTTGGGCAGAATGGAGCCAGTGGGGACTTTGTTCCTCCCCGTGTGGACAATCTGAGAGAAAAAAATCCAGAGAGTGTTTGCCAAACCATCCAGATTACCCGTAAGTCATTCGTAAGTTATTCCTTCAGCATCCAACTGTGTCACAGTCCTGTGTAGGGATGAGCTTCGAGTTCGGGTCGAACGCATGTTCGACTGGAACATTGCCTGTTCGGCGAACAACGAACAATTTGGGGTGTTCGCGGCAAATTCAAAAAGCCGCGGAACACCCTGTTGAAGTCTATGGGAGAAATCTAAAGTGCTAATTTGAAAGGCTAATATGCAAGTTATTGTCCTAAAAAGTGTTTGGGGACCTGGGTCCTGCCCCAGGGGACATGTATCAATGCAAAAAAAAGTTTTAAAAATGGCTGTTTTTTCAGGAGCAGTGAATTTAACCACTTGCTTACTGGGCACATATACCCCCCTCCTGCCCAGGTGAAATTTCAGCTTCCGGCACTACGTCGCTTTAACTGACAATTACGCAGTCGTGCGACGTGGCTACCAAACAAAATTTACGTCCTTTTTTCCTCACAAATAGAGCTTTATTTTGGTGGTATTTGATCACCTCTGTGGTTTTATTTTTTTTAATTTAGTGTGGATTTCCCCTTAAAATCCACACCAGACCTGAAGCGTCTGGAATGGATATTTGGGGGGAACCCCACGTAATTTTTTTTGTAATTGACGGCGGGGTTCCCCTTAACCTGAAGGGCCTGGTAATTGAATTTGGGGGACCCCCACGCTTTTATTTTTTATGAATGAATTCTCTCTGAATTGCCGGGAGCCGACAATTCATTATAGCCGCGAGTGATTTTTATATGACTTTTTTTCCTTCAGAAATGACATCTTGTGCAGAGACAGTTCTAAGTACGGGAAACGTGCACTATTTCACAGGCATACTTTACACCCACCATAGGTATGAAATTTATGGGAATATTTCACTTTTATTGTTTTACTTTAAGCATTATTTGATTCACTGCTCCCGAAAAAAACAGCCGTTTAAAAAAAAAAAAATTGCAATGATACATTTCCCCTGGGGCAGGTCCCGGGTCCCCAAACACTTTTTAGGACAATAACTTGCATATTAGCCTTTAAAATTAGCACTTTAGATTTCAAACGTTCGAGTCCCATAGACTTTAACGGGGTTCTAAAGTTCACACGAACATTTGGTGTGTTTGCAGGTTCTGGTGCGAACTGAACAGGGGGGTGTTCGGCTCATCCCTAGTCCTGTGCTATCTATGTGATTATTCTGCTGCTGCTCCTGAAAAAGTATCATTGCTGATTTAAAGGTACACTCAGGGGCGTACCTAGAGCATTTGGCACACGGGGCGGATCCAATATCTGGCACCCCCCTCCCCCACGTTAAAATGTAAAAACACCCCACTGTGCCCCCTGCATACCTCTGCATCCTTCAATATCTTTTTGTTACTACTGTGTACCCCTCTCCACAACTGCACCTCTGGACCCTTTTACATTACACAGCACCCTGCACCTCTGGACCCCTTTACATTAGACAGCACCCTGCATCACTGGACCTCTTTACATTACACAGCACCCTGCATCACTGGCCCCCTTTACATCTCATAGCCCCCTGCACCTCTGGAGCCTTTTACATTACACAGCACCCTGCATCACTGCACCCCTTTTACATTACACAACCACCTGCACCTCTGGACCCCTGCATGTTACACAGACCCCCTTCAGTGCAGACACCCCCTCAGGGCAGACACCCCCCCTTTGTGCAACCACCCCTCAGTGCAAACCCCCTTGGTGCAACCCCCCCAGTGCAAACAACCCCAGTGCAACCCCCCCTTAGTACAACCCCCCCAGTGCAAACCCCACTTAGTGAAAACCCCCTCAGTGCAAACACCCCCTTAGTACAACCCCCCCTCAGTGCAAACACCCCCCCCTTCAGTGAAATCCCCCCAGGTGCAAACACCCCCCCTTCCCATTCAGTAACTCAGATCATCGCAAGCAGCGCCACGGCACATGGACAGAAGGTCCCCTCGGCCCCTCCCCCTCTGTACACACAAACAGAGAGGAGGGGGCTGTGCCTGTGTGCCGACTGCCGAGCACCGCTAACAGCCCGTGGCTGTGAGAGGAGGGGATGGATGGTGCTGCGGTGTCACCCCGCAACCCCCCCTCCTCTTGTACCGCGGCGCTCCGATTCCGCGGCGCTCATCGCTGCAGTCGCGGGGGGGGGCGCCCCCCCACATGTCAGGTAAAAAAAAAAATGTTTTTTTTTAAATGGTGTCACCCCTCTAGTGGGTGTCACCCGGTGCGGGCCGCACCCCCCGCACCCCCCTCGCAACGCCTCTGGGTACACTCCAATTAAGAATGAAACCTTGAGAAGAGCATAGCCGGTGAGTCGTTGTAGGACATTGGTCCTCCACACTCCCTTTTTCTTGGTGATCCTGGAACCTGCCTGCTAGTGATTATGGAACACCCTGCTTGCTGCCTCTCATATACAGGAAGGCTGAATTAAAAAATGTCAGTGCTAAGAAGTTTCTCGCAGTCGCCAATCAGATTCAGTCCTGTCTTGGACGTTTGATTGTGATTGGTGATGCATTAAGTAGATAGAGAGGAATTTAAACATCTCAATGAGCCGATCGACCCTCAATGGAGTTGTGCATGCTTTTTCTGCAGGTGAACATATAGATCTAAGATTAAAGTGGTTGTAAACCTCAGACATGAAATATGAACAAAGCATATTCCTCTATAGTGTGTACTTGTCTCAATTAAAAACACTATGGCCTCGTACACACGACCGGTTTTCTGCTGGCAGAGCTTTCTTGCCGAGAAAACCGTTCGTGTGTACGAGGCTTTTAGGTTTCTCGTCAGGAAATCTGGCCAGAATCTCGACAAGAAAAATAGAGAACATGCTCTCTATTTTCTCGTTGAGATTTTTGTCGGCCTGTTTCCCGACGAGAAACCCGAGAGTGTGTATACTTACCTGTCGCCGTGGAAACCTGTGCATACTCGAAATGACTTTGACGCATGCGCGGTAGCTTCCACGGCATAGGTAGGGTGAAGCAAGATGGCAGCGACGGCATCGAATGTGATAAGCGCATGCTCGTTGTACGCGATGACGTCACCGCGTTCTTGCTTTTCAAGAGAACCGCGGTTCTTTTGAAAAGGTCAGTGTGTACACTCGGGCGGCAAGAGATTCTTGCCAAGAATCTCGTTTTTTCCTGACGAGATTCTTGCCTGTGTGTACGAGGCCTTAGGGGTTGATTTACTAAAGGCAAATAGACTGTTCACTTTGCAAAGTGCAGTTGATCCAGAGCTTAGAAAACGAGGGAGAGCTCTGATGACATCCATTATCCAATCATTTGTAAGCAAAAATTCTGTTTTTTTTTTTTTTCATTTTCCTTGCATGTGATTGGGTACTTATTGCAAAGTGAAGCTTTACCTCATTTACTAAGACTGCACTTTGAAAAGCACACAGCCTATTTGCCTTTTTGTAAATCTACCATTAAGTGTAATTACTGTCTACTGCTTTGTTTCTCTGCTATCAGCATAAATCACTTCTGACAATTTCTTATGACACTGAGAGAAAGTTGACGGGGAGTGATTTCTAGAAGATTGACAGCATCAGCTCTGTTCCTCCTATGCTGTGTGAAGAGGGGTGCATCTCTTCCCTCCAATGAGCTCTGAGAGCTCTCCTCACTAAGCTCTGCAGAGTGTAACTTCAACTCTCTGCCCCCTTTTTTCTCAACTCTCAAACAAGCTTATAAATTTAGCACTTTGAATGGTTGTACAGAAGAAAAAACTGATGATAGATAAGTACAACTTATGTATGAGGATTTATTTACCACCTGAGTATAGTCCCTTCACTGGGTATATGTAGGGGTTTACAACCATTATAGGAGAAATTTGAATGCAGACATATTTTTATAGTACAGGGAATTTTCTTTTCTCTCCCAGCGACAGCAAGAGTAGAGTGACCGTAACATTGCGGCGAACACATCGGACACATTTGACATGTTTTTGGGACCATTCACATTTATACAGCGATTAATGCTATAAATATGCACTGATTATTGTGTAAATGTGACTGGCAGGGAAGGGGTTAACCACTAGGGGGCGCTGAAGGGGTTAATATGTTCCCTAAGGTGTGTTCTAACTGTAGGGGGGATGGGACTCACAAGGGGAGGAGACCGATGTGTGTTCCTCTGTACTGGGAACACACATTGGTCTCCTCACCGCTGACAGGAGGTGGATCTGTGTGTTTACACACACAGATCCACACTCCTGCCGTGATTACCGGCAATCGCGGGTGCCCGGCGGCAATCGCGTCCGCCGGGCACCCGTGCCGGGTCACGAGCGTCATATGACGTCCACCCGGATCGAGAGAGGGTTACTGCCGGCGTCATTTTACAATGAGCCGGTAGGGAAGTGGTTAAAGATGAGAGATGATGAGCTGTTTTCTGAGGCAGCCCATCAGCTTTCACTAGAGCACCATTTCTTTAAGGAGTATTAAAGTAACATTCCATACATTAAGTAATTATTCAGAGGCGGCTTCATGGACGTTGTTCAACCTCTCCTGAACGATTTAACTTGACAACTGGAAACCGGTATCTAAAAACGTCCGTTTCGTGCTGTATTAGTATCGTTGAAACATTTTTAATTACTTTGTGCATATCTTCAGTCCATTTCTGTAGCTACTGCTGCTTTGTTAGTATTTCCTGCTTTTCATTATAGCCACCAAGAGTTATACATTAGCTTCCTGCTGACTGTAAAAGTGAAAGAACGTATCTCGCTCACCTTTTTAGACATGCATGTTCCAGGGAGGGAGCTGGCTACTGAATGGTATAGAGTAGACTTTAGCTATGAATTCTGCCCATCAGTTGCTTGATTACATTCACAGATCTGCTTCTGTAACAGTTATCAAACCACTGATCAGCAAAGCACAGCTAAATTCTTCATCAACCTGTGGCCAGCAGCAAGGAACATTGTTGTCTATAGGGTTTCCAGGGATGTGCTCCTTCACTAAGGCTCATTACTCAACATAACTTAAACTCTCTGCTCTCAGTGCATCTCAATGGGTGGCTACAAAGGGATATATTACCATAGGAATGAATTGTAGACACAGGTATAAAGGAAATTAATGCTTCTGAGAATATATATAATATAATTTCAAGGTATTTATGGGGACTACATGTACACAGAATTAGGATGCAGTGAGAGTTAAAACTTAAAACAGATAAGAGATAAGTCATTTTTGTGTTTTGACTTTAGTTAGGCTTTAAACCAGCCTTTCTCAACTAGGTTTCCTCCAGAGGTTGCTAGGGGTTCCTTGGGCAATGAGCAAGGTCTGACTCTCAGATAACTTCCCACTGACCCCATTGATCTTTTTAGCCATCTGTTGGGTTCACACTGATACTACAAAACAGTCATACGACTGTCATCCTACTTTGCTCTGTGACATCAGTCCTACATCAATTCTCCATTGGTCCTACATCCATCTGACTTGAATGAACAGGATACTACTTTGATCTGACTTTGTGTTAGTCTGACTTGTCCTTTGGTCAATCAAAACAATCCCAGAGTGACATAAATTCCTTTTACTGCTGCTGTAATCACCATGTCCGATGTCACAAGTCGGATGGTTAGAACAAGGATCCTACTCTGATCCGACTTCAATGATATTCAATGGGCTGAAGTAGAACCAAAGTCAGACCAAAGTAGTGCAGGAACCTATTTTTCAAAGTCGGACCGACTTGTGACGGACCAGTTAGACAGCTCTCATAGGGAACCATTTATTTTCACACGTCATGTGACATGAGCTCCCAATGATGGAGCGCTTTTTGTACCAGTGTGAACCCAGGCTAAGGCCGGGTTCACACTGGTACGACACGACAGTCGTACTACTTGCGTCTGACTTCAATGAGCAGAGATCCGATTTTGATCCCTGACAATCCCAGGCACTGTGTCTGGTATGAGTCTTTAGGAAGAACTTCACACCAAATAAAAAAAAAAACGGCATGGGTTCCGCCTCTAAGAGCATACCAGGCCCTTCGGTCTGGTATGGATTTTAAGTGGGGGGGTTCCGCAAGGTCCATACTAGACCCTTATCCAAGCACGCAGCTTGGCCTGTCAGGAAAAAGGGTGAGGAAGAGAGAGTGCTACCCCCTACTGAACCGTACCAGGCCTCGTGCCCACAACATGGGGGGGGGGAACACCAAAGCACCTTGTCCCCATGTTGATGAGGACAAGGGCCTCTTCCTGACAACCCTGGCCGTTGGTTGTCGGGGACTGTGGGTGGGGGGCTTAGAGCGGGGGAAAAGTTGTGTAAACATCGGAAGAAGAGCAGATGGAAGAAGACAACGGAAAAGGCCGGGCAAGAGCCAGCAAAAGAGTGGGCAAAAGAGCGTAGGGGGTTCCCCTTAAAATACATACCAGACCGAAGGGCCTGGTATGCTGTTAGAGGGGGAACTCATGCCGTTTTCCTTTTCAGATTTGTGTCGGACCAGTTAAGACGGCTCTCATAGGGAAACATTGATTTTCACAAGTCATGCGACATGAGCTCCCAATGTCGGAGCGTTTGTAGTATCAGTGTGAACCCGGCCTGAGGGAGGAACTCTTTCCAATGACCACCGGTGTAATGATCATTCTTCTCACTGACCATTACACCAACGTGCATTGAGCTGTAGATATAGTAATAATCAGCAGGGGTTTTCCTGGGTTCCTCCATGTTTAGGCTGCATTAAATTGTGGCTTATGGACTTAGCCTCCTTTACGTTATTGCAAGGTATATAAATGAGAACTCCAGAAAGGAATATTTTTGAAGAAATTAACAGTTCACAAATCCTTTAAAGCGGGGTTCCAACCACAATTAGCATTTTTTAAATGTATGTCCTTTCATCATGCGTTTTTATAATATAAATCCGGTCACTTACTATTTTACAATCTGCCACCGCTCCGCATAGTTATTCAAAAAAGATAGTTTATAAAACTATGTCCACACCGTTGTCATTTTGCTTGTGGGCATTGTGAAGCCCACAAGCACTTACTTCCTGGAAGTCTTGGATGGGGAGTGATAATTGGGTAGCGCACTTCATCCTGGGAAATGATGACACACATTTCCCAGGAGCATTAGAGGGAGATGATGTCAGGATCCTAGGTGATTCCAAAGGCAGATTTCGTGGGACTGCATAGCAACAGGCATTTCCAGATGAGTAAAAACATTTTTTTTTTTTTTTTTAGGTCTAATGAGCACAATAATGAAAAAAAAAATTTGGGATGGAAACTCCACTTTAACTAGGAACCATAAAACATTTGTATCTCTTTTTCTAAATTATATACCTAAATTAAATACTATTTTTTTTATTTAGTAAAGGCTGTGATGTCATCTTATGCTACCACTTTAAAACAAATAGTGGAGTTTTTCTTTAATCTGGCTGTCCGCTCTTTCTTCCTCACATTAGGCTGATTGTGGAAGGAGCCACAAAATTTGTAGATGTTTTTTTCTGGGGAACACCGGAGTTTAAATGTGATGCAATCAACGGACAAACAAATGAAGTGGAGGAGACCGAAGAGTGTAGCAACACCCCGCCGTGTAACTAAGGTGAGAAACGACCAGTTCACCGTTGATATTAAACAGGACTTAGTCCTGCTGCCTCAGTAGTGGTTATTCCTGTTGCAGAGTACGATTGCTGGGTGAAGCGGAGTCATTTAGATCAGACGTTGTGAAGTAACAGAAACTGGCTTCTTTATTGGAACATAACCACAATAGCAAAGATGTTACCTCACATAGTAAGAAGAACACAGCATTAGCGACATCTAGTGTCCTGTTTGTGAATTGCAGTCAATAGGCTAAGCTGAAAGTTGTTGTATCTCCAACACCCCTTCTCAACAGCTAAGGCTTAGTCTGTTAAACCCATCTTCTTTGTAAGCCTTGAGTGTCTTTCAGTGGTCAGGGGCTTTGTAAAGCATATCTGCTGTCATATCCTCAGTTGGGCAATAAAGTAACCCAAGAAGACCTTTCTCTTGAAGATCCCTAAGGAAGTGGAAACTTCACATCAATGTGCTTGGTTCTTGAATTAACCCCTTCCATGTGCGCAAGTACAAGGCATCCTTGATTGTCCTCATAGATTTCTGTTGGTCCCAATTGTGGTTGACCCAAGTTTGTTAATAGCTGTCTCAGCCATATAACTTCTTGGCTTGCCTGCGCTGCAGCAACATATTCTGCTTCAGTAGACGATTACTGGTGTCTCCTGCCCAGTCAGCATCCACGTATCCTGTTAAGGTGCTTTCATCACTTGCTGGTAACCTTAACTTGTAGTGCGAAGTCCCTTTAAGATAGCGAATGATTTGTTTTAAAGCATTCCAGTCCATTTGACTTAGCATCGAAACCTTTCTGCATAGGATTCCAACAGTTGCTTCAATGTCCGGCCTTGTAGCAGTGGTAAGGTACAGACATTTCCCTAATGCTTTCCTGTATTGAGTATTAGCAAGTAATGGGTTATCTTGGCAATTCATCTTCTTTAGGTAGTTGGTTTCCATGGGAGACTTTAAGGCCGCTTACACACGGTCGATCGATCCGATGAGAATGGTCCGACGGACCGTTTTCATCGGTTCACCGCTGAAGCAGACTGATGGTCTGATGTGCCTACACACCATCAGTTAAAAAACCGATCGAGTCCAACGTGGTGATGTAAAACACAACGAGGTGCAGAGAAAAATGAAGTTCAATGCTTCCAAGCATGCGTCGACTTGATTCTGAGCATGCGTGGGTTTTGAACCGATGCTTTTGTGTACTAACCATCGGTTTGGACCTATCAGTCAGCCGTCCATCGGTTTGATTTTAACGCAAGTTCTAAAACTTTGGTCTGAAGGACAAAAGTCCGATGGGCCGTACACACGGTCGGTTTGGACTGATGAAACTGAACCTCAGTCCGTTTTCATCGGTTTGGATTGGTCGTGTGTCCGCGGCCTAAGGGTTTGGCATCTTCCATTCCAAATGTTTCAATTATTTCTTGTATTTTGTGTCTTTGGTTCAGAAGGAAGCTGTCGCCTTCCTCTGTCTCGATCTGGATGCCGAGGTAATTCTTTATGTTGCCAAGGTCTTTGGTGTCAAAGTGCTGATTTAGTTTTTTCAGTATTTCTGCTTCATCCCTTTCTTGCTCAAAGCAAATCAGGATATCATCCACATAAATAAGCTTATAGACCCATCTGTTTGCCAATTTCTTTGTGTATAAGCAGGAGTCTGCTTTACTCCTTAGAAAGTTTTGATGTGTAAGCACTTCATTTATTTTTATATTCCACGCTCTGGCTGCTTGCTTTAGACCATACATACTCCTGCGAAGTTTGCACACTAGGTCTGGCCTTTGTTCATCTTTGAACCCTGGCGGCTGTTCCATGTAAATTTATTCTGTTAACTCACCATGTAGAAACATGGTTTTCACATCAAAATGTTTCACTTGCATTTTCCTTGTGACGGCTACTGTCAGTAAAGTCCGTATTGCAGTGTGCTTGACTACTGGTGCAAACATCTCATCGTAGTCCTCTCCGTATTTTTGAGAATAGCCCTTGGCTACTAGTCTTGCTTTGTATCGTTCAATTGTGCCATCTGCATTGTATTTCACTTTAAAAGTCCATTTACAGCCTATGGCTTTCCTTCCGGGTGGTAGTTCTATAAGTGTCCATGTTTTAGTGTCATGCATGGATTTTATCTCTTCCTCAGCAGCCTTTATCCATTTACTTGCTTCTTGTTCTGAAAGCTGAGGTATGCCTTCCCAGGTTGCGGGTTCATTGATACTGGCGGTACTTGCTTTGTATGAGAGACGTACAGGTGGTTTACCCTTGTTTTCTCTTGTTGAACGTCTCGGGTTTGTGTCTGAGCCTTCTTGTGTCTGCTCTTCAGTACTGGTAGAGTCTGCACTCACTTCAACTGTTTGTTTAGAAGTTACAGAGATGGGCTAGTCAATGTCAGTTTTCTCTTCTATTCTTGCTTCTACTGTTGTCATTAAATTGTCTCTTAAATCTTCAACAAAAGTTATGCTGTTGCTAACGGTAACCTTGTCTGTTTTGGGATTTAGGATTCTGTAACCCTTGACATGTCACTGTATTCAACAAAGATATCTTCAAATGCTCTGTTTTGGAGTTTGGTGCGTTTTTCTTTAGGTATGTAGGTGAATGCTTTGCATCCAAAAACTCTTATGTTTTACACTTGGCTTCTCATTGTGCCATAGTTCATATGGAGTTTTCTCCACTGTTCTGGAAAGAAGTCTGTTCTGCAAATATGTAGCTGTCATGGCTGCCTCACCCCAGTATTTTTGTGGTAGTCCAGGGTCTGTCAGCATACATCTGATCATTTCAGAGTTCTGTTCTTTCTTTCAGCTACTCCATTTTGTTCTGGTGTATATGGGACTGTCTTTTGATGTTCTATTCCATTCTGTTTTAAGTACTCTTGTATCTTACATCCTGTGAATTCACCTCCATTATCGTTTTGAAGTATGAAAGGCTTCCTCTGAAACTTGTTACTGGTCTTTATTATATAGTCTTGTAATTTGTCAAAAATGTCACTCTTGTGTCGCATTAGGTAGGTGACTGTGTATCTTGAATAGTCGTCTATGAAAGTCACTATGTACCTGTTGCCTCCAGGTGTAGGTGGGTTAAAGGGACCACACACGTCACTGTGAACTAAGTCAAGTGGTCTTGAAGCTCTCTTCTGACTGACTTTGGGAAGTGTTGCTCTTGTAGCTTTGGATTTAATGCAACATTCACACTTAACAGTGACTGGACAAAGGGATATTGTTAGATCCCTTGTCAGATTCCGCCTCTGTAGTTCCTGTATGCATTCTGGGTGTCTGAGACCTAGACGTCTGTGCCATATATGTATACAGTCATTGTGCTTGTGTGTACATAGTCTCACCTTTTCCTTCACTGTGTCGAGGTGATATAGATGATCATCCAGCTTGGCACTTGCTATTGTCTGTTTGCCGTTTAGAATAGAACACTTGTCACCTTGGAATTTTACAGTGAGTCCTCTGGCTGTTAGACGCTTCACAGATAAGAGTCCTCCTTCTAGATTAGGAACATAAAGCACATCTTTCACTGGTATGGTTAAATTGTGTCCCGCATCATCAGGGGCCAGGCACACAAGGGTTCCATGCCCATATCCTTCTGCATGTATTTTACTTCCATCTGCAAGATAAATAGTTTCTTTGTTGTTCAGATCAAGTTCTGTGAAAAAACTTCTATCACTCGTCATGTGACTGGTTGCCCCCGAATCGATGCACCAGCCTTGACATTTATGGTTGCCTGTCGCTTTAAATGTGGTATTTCAGTTTCCTTCCCATGGATCATTGATTGTGGCTTTGACCTTTTGTTTAGCATAAGAGGGACGCTGTCTCATTTGCTCTGCTTTCCATATAGTACAGTCTTTCTTTATATGTCCCTGTTTGTGGCATCTGAAACACACTCTGGTCTCTTTCCTGTGTAACCTTGCGTCTGTAGCTTTAAGAGCGGTTCTGGTGTCGGTTTCTGTGGAGTCATGCACTAATTCCTTTCTTCTCTGATACTCATCTATGAGCCTGTTTTTTACAAATGCTAGCATCAGATCTGTCTCAGGTTGTGTCTCCAGTGCATTGATCAGTGCACTATATGTATCGGGCAGACTGCATAACAACATGGCTGCAGCGTGACTGTCTGTTATATTCTCCCCGATTGATCTCAGTTGCGCAATCGCTTCCAGCATTGCGTTTATATGCTCCTGCATGTCCTGTTCTCTGCTAAGTCTCATTTTGTAAAGTTTCCACAGCTTGCTGTTTAAACTGGATCTTTCATGCAGTTTTTTCAGTACGTCCCACATGCCTTTCGCTGTGTCCTCATTGCGTATATGAATAAGATGATCATCCTCCACTAGTAATCTTATGGTGGCCCGTGCCTGTCTGTTTTTCTTGTCCCAGTCCTGATCATTATTCTGTGGCCACTCTGTGGTGGTAACTAGGGATGTCCCGATACCAAGCATTTCCCCGAGTACTTGTACTCGGGAGAAATGCTCCAATGCCTCAGCCGATACCCGGGCAGGCAGGGGAGTTGCAAGTCCTCTCCCCCCGTGCTGTCTTTCCCCCATGCTGTGCTGTCTTTCCCCCCGTTCCATGCTGTGTTCTTTCCCCCCATGTTCTGTGCTGTGCTCTTTCCCCCGTGTTCCGTACTGTGCTCTTTCCCCCATGTTCCGTGCTGTGCTCTTTCCCCCGTGTTCCGTGCTGTGCTCTTTCCCCCGTGTTCCGTGCTGTGCTCTTTCCCCCGTGTTCCATGCTGTGCTCTTTCCCCCGTGTTCCGTGCTGTGCTCTTTCCCCCTGTGTTCAGTGCTGTCCTCTCTCCCCCCTCAATCTGTCAGGATGGAGAGCGGAGGTTGGAGCCGCTAAACCCGGCTCCTACCTTTTCAGAATGAACAGAGTCAGTGATCACTGACTCTATCTATTCATATAACTGAGCATCGTAACCTGTGTTTACGATGCTTCAGTTTATGAATAGAGAGGAGCTTCTGTCCATTCATTTCAGCTGAGGCTACAGAGAAAGGGACTGGGGAATCTGTGTCCTTAGTCCCTTTCTCTGTCTTAAAGGGGAGATGTCAGAGGTCTGTTAAGACCCCTGATATCTCTCCAAAGACCCCCAACAGGGCTGATTAAAAAAAAAATCCAATAAATATTTAAAAAAAAATATATATATATATATATATATATAATAAAATGTAATAAAAAAAATACACTGACAATCCACCCTCCCCCCCCCCTAAAAAACACAAAAAAAAACTAAAACAAAAAAATCACAGTAAAAAAAAAAATGTAAAAATGTTTTTTAAAAAATAAATAAAAATAAAAATACTGTCACATGACATTAAAAAAAAGTATCGGTAATCGGTATCGGCGAGTACTTGAAAAAAAGTATCGGTACTTGTACTCGGTCTCAAAAAAGTGGTATCGGGACAACCCTAGTGGTAACCTCCCACAAGTCGTCTCTAGATAATGGCATTTCCACTTTAAACTTCCATAGCTGATAATTGTCATTGTTCAGCTTGGCCACTGAGAGTTTAAGCTCTGAGTTTCTGGCCATTTTTCCCTCCTTTATATATGAACAGTCTTACTTGTCTATAGGAGATGTCACTGGAAAACTTCCTTATGTCGATCTCGGCATCAGCCACACTGTCTCCGGTTCGAGGCTTTCTTCTGCCTGGGCCTGGTCATAAGACTTTATCCGGACACTGGGCCCATAACCTGTTGCAGAGTACGATTGCTGGGTGCAGCAGAGTCAATTCAGATCAGACGTTGTGGAGTAACAGGAACTGGCTTCTTTATTGGAACATAACCATAATAGCAAAGATGTCACCTCACATGGTAAGAAAACACAGACAGGAAAAAGGAACCAACAAGTACACCACAATGTACAGGAAATACAGCACATCATAAGAAATGCATAACATATCACTGAGCATTAGCGACATCTAGTGTTCTGTTTGTGAACTGCAGTCAATAGACCAAGCTGAAAATTGTTGTATCTCCAACAATTCTGAGCGCCAATAACCACAGATATCACTTTTAAAGATGTTCTCAGATGCATCTGCCTGGAGATGCCTTTTTTCCATGAGATGTTTTAAGTTCATTGTCAGTAAAGCCAAATAATGGAGTAAATGTAAATCTTTCATAGGTAAGCCTAAAAATTGTAATACTTTAAAACCAGAACTTTTTTTGTTTTGTGTGTTTTTTTGTTTTTGATGGAGTGGACAAGAGTTAGAACAAATGTCCCACATAACCCTTTATTTGTCAGCATGTATTTTAAATGCTTACTTGCAGTGTTTTACCTTTCTATAAAAATAATGTAATATATATTTTTTATGAAAGCGGTATTGAACCCAAAACCAAAACAATATTATATCAGTAGATGTGGTGGCTGTATTCAATTTCTTTCCTTTGGCTTTTTCTGCCCTCTGTTTGTTTCCACCTGGTGATCTGGCCAGTAACACACCCCCTTTAATAGCGAGACACAACTGGAGGAATGAGATAGGAGGCACAGTAGACAGCAGCATTTCAGTCTGCCGGGGAAGGGTTTTTGCTTTTGGGATAACGGTTTTGCACGAATAAATGAAAGATGATAATTTTAATCACCACTGCCAGTATTAAGCAGAGTTGGCCCATTCATTAGGGGTGCCCAGGCACCGCCACCTTTCTCCAGGCCACCCCTTATATGCATAGTATTAATCTATCCATGGCTGCCATGGCCACCCCCTATACATGCATCTATTCCCTTTCAGGGCACCAGGCGCATGAATTACAGCAGTGTTTTTTTTAAGCACCTGATTAGAACCAGAGGCTCTAATAGGCTTCAAAATAGAGTTTGACCGGAACCCACCCAGGTATGTTGCAACAGCGAATGAATATTCGCTGTTGCAACACTGATCCTCCTCCCGGTCAATTAAAGGACAGGCGATCCTATTGGATGCCTAGGAGGGCAAGGGACACAGGGCGGACGCTAGGAGGAGAAAAGCCGCTGGCCGATACCTAGATGGCCAGTTCTTGCCAATGCCTGGATGCCCCCATCCCTGCCACTCCTTGTGCACTCTCCCTGCTGCTGCTGCTATTCGAATGCCTGCTGCCTAGTTGGGGTAAGTGCCAGTGGACCGACTGACAGTTTGAGTTGCTGCGCGGGGGGGGGGGTGTTTTTTTATGCCCCCTGCCAAACAAAAAAACACCAGCCGCCACTGGTATTAAGTGGTCTGTCTCATCCATGTAAACTGATACTTTCTGCTGGAGAGCTTGTGCTTTTGAAAAACAACAGACTTGCTAGCTGGTTCACTAGATGAAAATAGAAGAAAGAAAGCCTAAAAAAAGGAAACTTTTGCAGTCATTACATCTAATGCTGCGTACACACGATCGGAAATTCCGACAAGAAAAGTCTGATGTGTATGCGTTTGGTCAGAAATTCTGACCGTGTGTATGCTCCATCGGACTTTTGCTGTCGGAATTTCGGTCAACAAAAGATTGAGAGCAGATTCTCTATTTTTCCGATGGAAAAAGTTTCTCGTCTGTATGCAATTCCGACGTGCAAAAATACACGCATGCTCAGAAGAAACAAACTGCCTATTGAACTTCATTGATCTCGGCTCGTCGTACGTCTTGTACGTCACCACGTTCTTGGCAGTCGGAATTTCCGACAAGATTTGTGTGACCGTGTGTATGCAAAACAAGTTTGAGCCAACATTCTGTCAGAAAAAAATCCCTGGTTTTCTTGTCGTAATTTCCGATCGTGTGTACAGGGCATACGAATTGGTAAACTGCAATATAATAAATGTTTGCTTTTGGGTTGAATACTGCATTAACTTGCAGCCTCTGAACTTGCTAGGGAATGGACACTGCAGAAAGTGTCAATTTATTATGTGAATAATAGTCTTCCTTTAATATTTTATCAATTATTATGTTTTCTTGTTTGTTATAGATGTTGGAGACCTGTACTAGTTGACTTCTTTATGGTTGCTTTCCCCAACCAAATTTCTACATTTTTATACTATGGTGACAGAATATTATGTCGTTTTTTATGTGAAGCACAAAAGATATGCTACAACATGAAATATTATACCATGCAACTTTAGGGAATCATTTTCTCCACCTTGATCCATCCAATACATCTATACATCTATATCTGGTTTGTCTCAGTTCCATCCTGAGCAGTACATCCGGGGGAACTTCTCGATAGCGGGTAGTTCTTGACAGAACACCGCCATGTTTCAATCAGCACTGTTATGTATGAATGTAATAAAGGTAACTATAAAAACGGAGTACATTTTGTAACACAATTAAATGGCTGTGTCTGTTGTTATCACTAAATCTGTTAGTCAGTCTTATGAAGACGAATGTAAAATATATGTCGGCATATACCTGCTTTATGTACGTGTGGCGTACTTGGTTTATTCAACCCTCCATACACCCAGTGAAGTGAACAGCCTCAGATGATACACAGAGATTAACCAAATCTCCCTACATAGGTTTTATATGTACAGTGCCTTGCGAAAGTATTCGGCCCCCTTGAACTTTGCGACCTTTTGCCACATTTCAGGCTTCAAACATAAAGATATAAAACTGTAATTTTTTTTGAAGAATCAACAACAAGTGGGACACAATCATGAAGTGGAACGAAATGTATTGGATATTTCAAACTTTAGAGACTGTACAGACTCTCCTTTCAAAAGAACTGCAGTTCTCTTGAAAGGCAAGAACGCGGTGACGTCATCGCGTATGACGAGCATGTGCTCGTCACATATGATGTCGTCGCCGCCATCTAGATGCACCCTACCTATGCCTAGGAAGCTACCGTGCATGTGTCAAAGTCATTTCGAGCATGTGCAGGTTTTCACGGCGACAGGTAAGTATACACACTCTCGGGTTTCTCGGCAGGAAAACTACAGAGAATCTCACAACGAGAAAATAGAGAACATGTTCTCTATTTTTCTCGTCTAGATTCTGGGCAGTTTTCTTGACGAGAAACCTGAAAGCTTTGTACACACGCTCGGTATACTCGGCAAGAAAGCTCTGCCAGCAGTTTTCTTGCTGGTTCTTGCCGAGTAAACCGAGCGTGTGTACGAGGCTTACTAGTTCCCACTCACAGCATGCCTTGTTGTTTAGGAAACAGTTAAATCCATGGGTTTAGTACCACTTTAATATGGTAGAAAATTGAAACACATAGGAGCACATTATATCAACTACATAGCACAATTAGGGGAGACCAATGCAGAACATAAACATTATCAAATATTAGAGAGATTTTTAATATGAGTGTTTAAAGAGCACATTCCTACTAATCTTATATTTCTTATATAAATCTATGTAGAGGAGATATTATGCTGGCCACACATTGAAGTCTGATCTACCAAAAGTCTTTGTAGCACCCTCTAGTGTTAGAAGTGTAGATAGTTGTTTTTTGTGTGTGTTAGAGCAGCCTTTTTCAACTAGGATGCCTTGTGGTTTCTTCAGGGGTGCCTTGGCCAAAATGCCTAAAAATTGCCCAAAAATTGTATATAAGCCGACGTGTGTATGAAGGCTGCCTTTTAGTTACACAAAGCCACAGATTTTTATTGTGCACCATTACAACCTTTTAGCTGCCAGCATCCTAACGACCAATGGCACCATCAGTTAATATGGAGTATGTCAGTCGCCTGCATAGCATACTTAATTGGCCCTCCCCTGCCCCTTTCCATCAGCTTTGGGGTCACATTAACTAAGTGATGGAGTAGAGAAACACTGGGATACTAGTCAGAACCAGTTTGTTAAAGTGTGTTTGCTTTGGAAGAATAAATCAACTTTAATGTTGGGTGTCCTACTTGTGTGGATCTTGCTGCATTATCTAAAACTATAAGAATAGTTTTTACATTTTAGAATGGGGTTCCTTGAGACTGTCCATAATCTTTAAAGGGTGCCTTGACTGGAAAAAAAGGTTGAGAAACACTGGTTTAGAGTAGGTACATTTGTGCAGACCTGGCTTGCAGCCAAGCCTGTCTGTGTTTTTATGGGTTGGGCAGAGATCCAGGTAGAGCTGGATGACTCACAGGCAGCATCACTGAGACCTCCCCCTATTTATAGAATGTACTGGAACCTTCTAGAAAAATAAGAGGGGAAGTAAGGTGGAGCTGGCCAGAGTATTCTGAGGGCTCTGACCAATCCCCAACTTGGGTTGGCAGGGGGCAGGCCCCCTCAAATACTCTGGGTCAGCCCAGCTGGGAAATAGAGTTTGGGTGGAAGCTGGAGATGGAGTGTTAGGCTGTTGTGGCCTTTGAGGTGTCCTGTCCAGGAGGCACTTGGAGCAAGGAGAGGACAGCGGGAGAACACTGCCAGGAAAGTCTCCAGGAGGAACAGGAACAGCCAGGAAGGCTGGTGAGTGAGAAACAGTCAGGAGTACTGGAAGGCATGCCTGAGAGGACTGGGATGGAGCAGTCTGAGGTGGGCGCAGAAGAGTGCGTTGGCACAGGCAGTGAAAAGGGACAGTTGCATCCAGAAGGCCTGGCAGTGCCTGAATAGGTGGTACTGGGAGCAGTAGCCACATATAGGACAGCTAGCACGAAAACTATTTTTGCTACAGCTTAGGGGCCCGTGGTCAATGCCTGCAAGTGGCCATGAGAGATGCTGCTAAATAGAGATGTGTTGCCATGCGGGACCCCAGACATACAACAAAAGCTATGGGCAGATTTTATTGGTCCTGGCAGCTTGTGCACTCCTGCTGAGCAAGTCCCTGGATCCAAGTGCCGGATTCGCAGAGACTTCGGGACTTATGTCAAATCCCGGGATGGCCCTGGCAAATCTGGGACGGTTGAGAGGTATGCTATAGGTCAGGCTGGAGGGCTCTACAGGGCAGGACTCTGGCCCGCCCCCTGGTTCTAGAAGATTAGAGAAGTTTCTAGAAGCTAGTGGGAGGAAGTCAGGAGGTCCTGATCTGCATTCCTGAGGATTCATTATTTTTTTCGGGTCATTTGTTATGATAAAAATGTGTTTATTTTTAATAAATTAGAAAAATTCGGAAATGAGAAGATTCAAAATGAGAAAAATCTGAAATTTTTCAATTTGGAAACTCGAAAATTTGGAAATTCGAAAATTTGGAGTTTCAGAAATTCGAAAATAAGAAAGAAAATACGTAAAATCGAAAGAACGAAAATCCAAAAATAAGAACAAAAATCCAAAAATTTGAAAAAACAGAAATTAGAAAACCTGAAATAATAACTAACTAATAATAACTAACTATTAAATTAAAGGTATTGGAATTTCCATTTAAATTTGGCTGTTAGTGAACATAATGAATACGAATTTATCCAAAGTTACAAATCATCCAAAATGTCAAATGCTGCATCTAAACGAATGGAACGTAATGAATTAATAATAATAAATAATAAAAGTCATTTGTTACGTTCCATTCGTTTGGATACGGCATTTGTTATTTCGGATAATTCATAATTTCGGATAAATTCGTATTCGTTACGTTCACCAACAGCCAAATTTGAAAGGAAATTCCAATTCCTATAAATTAATAGATAATAATAGTTATTATTAGTTATTTATTATTAAAGATTTTCAAATTTTGAGGTTTTCAAATTTTGGGGTTTTCAAATTTTGGGATTTTCATTCTTATTTTCGGATTTTTGCTCTTTTGAATTTTCAGATTTTCTTTCTTAATTTTGTATTTTTGAATTTCCGAATTTTCGAAAATTCATATTTCCGAATTTTTTTAATTTCGAATTTTCAAATTTCTGAATCTTTGAATTTTTGGATTTCCGGATCTTTGAATTATCGGATTTTTGGATTTTAGAATTTCGAAAAAAAAATTTTTTTTTGTTTCTCATTAAAGTCCCATGGGCAAAATTATTCTGCCAACATCTTAGTACTTGTGGCCCTTATCACTTTGTCGGATCTCTACTTTACCAAGGTCTCGGCTGGGAGACACCCTGGCTTGTAAAGAAGGACCTGTACAGCAGGAGGCCTGAACGTCTTTTTGGAGGCAGAAGATTTTCCAGGGACAGTGTTGGCCCCTCTACATCCCCAGGGCCATAAAGGGTTAAAGCCACCGGATGTATTATCAAGCAAGCTTATTTGGGATTGTGCCAACATGCTGTGATTCAATCCCTTGTCCTGGGACATTTCACTAAGCAGCCAGGTGAGCTGGTACTTTCAAGAAAAGGGACATAGAGCTTGAAACAAGTGGAGATTTTGCTCAAATTCTAATTTGGGAACACAGAGCTCACATAAAGGGGGATTTCCTTGCCAAGGTCATATAGACGGTTGATGCTCTGGAGGGAATGCAGTCAAGTGTTAATTGTTCTGGGCTAGATAGAAAAGGAAGTTGTCCTCATCATTGTTCTTCAAGTCAAATTGGGCATCCCATAAATCGCATACCCTATCCAAGTTGTTCCCCCCCCCCAAAAACTGTAAAAACAAGTTCTTGGACTGTTTCCTTCCCTCTGAATGAGAGTTGAAATGCACACAGGTGTTAATATGTGCATTTAACTTTACAAAAGTGAGTCTTTTATTATAGGTTGCTGATATTGGCAAGTCAAATTTCAGTAAACCAATCCTTTGACTCCTAGATGTCCCATTTATGGAGGACAGTAGACCTACATGACTTTAAAAGGGGTTGTAAAGGTAAAAAAAAAAATCCCCTAAATAGCTTCCTTTACCTTAGTGCTGTCCTCCTTCACTTACCTCATCCTTCGATTTTGCTTTTAAATGTCCTTATCTCTTCTGAGAAATCCTCACTTCCTGTTCTTCTGTCTGTAACTACACACAGTAATGCAAGGCTTTCTCCCTGGTGTGGAGTGTCGTGCTCGCCCCTTCCCTTGAGGGGGCGAGCAGGAGAGTCATGACGCTCACTACCACACAGCTCATTTCTCTATCTGCAACGTAGAGAGCGTCCTGACTCTCCTGCTCGCCCCCTCCCCCCTCAAGAGGCTTTCTCCACACCAGGAAGAAAGCCTTGCATTACTGTGTGGAGTTACAGACAGAAGAACAGGAAGTGAAGAATTCTCAGAAGAAATAAGGGACATTTAAAAGCAAAATGGAAGGATGAGGTAAGTGAAGGAGGACTGCACTAAGGTAAAGGAAGCCATTTAGGAAACAAAATTGTACCTTTACAACCCCTTTAAGCTGTCTCTCTTTTAGAAGCATACTTGCTCAATTACAGCCAAATCCCTCCTTCCATAGATTTTGCTTCTGATGTTATGATGTATAAACTAATGTAAGTAAATGTACCTTTTAACTATTATGCAATAAATCGTATCTAAGTTCATGTATAAATCCCACACGTGAATAACGTCCTCAGTAGGGGTCAAGTCCTGGGGAAAAAAGTGTGGGAACTCCCCCCCAAGATCCACTTCCCAACCAAAAAAAAATAAAAAATGATACGCTCATATGCATAATTACTAAACCGCATGTTTTTTTTTCCGATCCACTGTACCTTAGTAATCCTTTATGTTACTGGCCGCTTCCTGTATATGGATTCATCTGGTAATGTGCGGGTATTCCGTCACTTCCTCAATGCGGGATTTAGAAAGAACTTTAACGAAGACCTCCGCAATGTCTCCTGGGAACAATGACAAAAGCTCCCAGGAGACATTGCGGCATCGAGGAAGTGACAGAATACCCGCACACTACCCGATGAATCCATATACAGGAAGAGGCCAGTAACATAAAGGATTACTAAGGTTCGCCTGCCCCTGACAGTGACTCGAGCTGGGCATCGTCGCTTAGTGAAGGATTGGCACGGGCGGCTCGGCTGCTCTAGTGCTGCAAAGGGAACTGAGTCCTTGCTGTGAAAAAAGTGCAGGAACTCAGTTCCCACGCGTTCCCGCAGGACTTGAGCCCTGGTCCTCAGTAAGTGTAGAAAAGGTTCCTCCCCACCCGCACACATTGCACTCACCAGACTTAATTGACCCCTATTACAGACAGTCAAATTAGGCATATGGGAAAATCCACGATGTCATACATGAGGGCACAGGAATGAATCCAAACCGCTGCTGTCATCCATTTAATATTTATATAGATAGCGTATTCAAAGCTCCAGTTTTGCCATATAGAGAGGGAGAGGAAGGAACACTCTCATTGTGCAGTAATTCAAATAATTTATTTAAAAATAAGGTTGTATTGCACTTACATCAAAGAAGACAAGGATCAGCATGTATTGTATAGGAATCACCGGTTAGCACTCCACCTGCGTTCCAGCTGACCGGAAACAACGTATCTCAAAAACCATTCAACGCGTTTTGTCAGCCTACATCTGACATCTTCAGGGGTTATGACGCAAGACATTTCCTTCACTTTGTAGAAATCTCCTTATATTTTCTGTTTTGTTGGGTAGGAAAATCTCAGTAGGACAAAAATGGCCAAAAATATTACAGGGTTTTTAACCATTCCCAACCAGTCTTGGTTTAAGACTTTAAAGGGGTTGTGAAAGTTTGTTTTTTTATTTTCTAAATAGGTTCCTTTAAGCTAGTGCATTGTTGGTTCACTTACCTTTTCCTTTGATTTCCCTTCTAAATGTTTTTTTTTCTTTGTCTGAATAACTCACTTCCTGTTCCTCCTCACTAAGCTTGCCCCCAACATCCGAGACGTTCTGGCTGGGGGTTAGTCAGCCAGAACAGCTTACTGAGGAGGAACAAGAAGTGAGAAATTCAGACAAAGAAAACAAAGAAAAAAACATTTAGAAGGGAAATCGAAGGAAAAGGTAAGTGAACCAACAATGCACTAGCTTAAAGGAACCTATTTAGAAAATAAAAAACAAACCTTTACAGCCCCTTTAACCACTTAAGGACCCCTTCACGCCGATATACGTCGGCAGAATGGCACGACTGGGCACATCAACATATATGTATGTTATCCTTTAAGCTCAGCCGTGGGGCCGCGGGCGCGCGTCCGCGGCACGCTCCCGCAACCCGGTCTGAAGCTCCGTGACCGCGGGACTCGTGGACCCGATCTCCGGTGAAGTCCCGCGATCGGTCCCCGGAGCTGAAGAACGGGGAGAGCTGTGTGTTCTATACTGTGGCGGCGTCATCGATCGTGTGATCCCTTTTATAGGGGGACACAATCGATGATGTTACACCTACAGCCACACCCCCCTACAGTTGTAAACACACATAAGGTCACACATAACCCCATCAGCGCCCCCTTGTGGTTAACTCCCAAACTGCAATTGTAATTTTCACAATAAACAATGCATTTTAAATGCATTTTTTGCTGTGAAAATGACAATGGTCCCAAAAATGTGTCAAAATTGTCCGAAGTGTCCGCCATAATGTCGCAGTCACGAAAAAAGTCGCTGATCGCCGCCATTAGTAGTAAAAAAATAATAATTAATAAAAATGCAATAAAACTATCCCCTATTTTGTAAACGCTATACATTTTGCGCAAACTAACCGATAAACGCTTATTGCGATTTCTTTTACCAAAAATAGGTAGAAGAATACGTATCGGCCTAAACTGAGGAAAAAAATATGTTTTTTATATATTTTTGGGGGATATTTATTATAGCAAAAAGTAAAAAATATTGTTTTTTTTTCAAAATTGTCGCTCTATTTTTGAGGTGATCAAATACCACCAAAAGAAATCTCTATTTGTGGGAAAAAAAGGATGCCAATTTTGTTTGGGAGCCACGTCGCACGACCGCGCAATTGTCAGTTAAAGCGATGCAGTGCCGAATTGCAAAAAGGGGCAAGGTCCTTTAGCTGCATTTTGGTCCGGGTCTTAAGTGGTTAATGGCATATTTTGTATTATGTTCATCATAGAAATCATTGCATTGTTTTCAGACACGAATATAACCATACAGTAGTTATGTCTCCATAGCACATGTACAGATATTTGTTTTTAATTTTGCAACTTTAAAACGGTTATGGGATTTTGTTGTTTGAGCATTACAGCTGTTTTCTAAATAAACCCCCGGTACTCTTTGTGCACCTGAAGAGCATGCATGGAATTACATCCTCTGCCAATCGGTATATTTACGTGTAGGATTATGGAATGTATAATAAAGCTGTATCTTTTGTCCTGCAATTTTCATACCTGAAGTTTCTCTCTTGGGCTCCCCAGACCGTTGATAGCTGTGGTTCTGTATTTGTATTGGTCTTTTTTAATGGGTAACTATCTTTTAGAACTGACCTTTGTGTTGCATTCTGTATTATAAACACTAGATGGCAGCAGTGTGTTATAGTAAAAAAAAGTGCAAGTACCTAACCTAATATTTACACAACTTCTAAATCTACTTTATACTGTATATATAGTGGATCTAGTTAATATCTCGAAATATGGGGGAATATAATTTTCTTGCTTCCGTTTAACGGAAAATCTGTTAATGTAGTATGAATTGTATTACAGTTTATGTCATACATGTAACAA
Organism: Rana temporaria; assembly: GCF_905171775.1. Lineage (NCBI taxonomy): Eukaryota > Metazoa > Chordata > Amphibia > Anura > Ranidae > Rana > Rana temporaria. The sequence continues at coordinate 122,084,346 of NC_053497.1, forward strand.
GCCACAAATAGAATATTTGAAAGTTAAAAAAATTGGTTTTGCTTGAAAAGGTTTATCTGCTTGTTGTATTTGCTTGCAGAGGGTCATACATTGTGTGTCTCTACACCAGTTATCTGATGTAGAGAATCCTTTATTGTCTCTGACCTTGCAAACATTTAGATAATCTTAAGAAACAAAAGTTTAAGGCAAGCCATACACGGTTTGAATCTCGGACGGTTTCTGCTGTACCAGCCAAGATTCTAACCGTGTATGGACAGGCTGAATGTACCAAGTTGAACAATCGATCAATTTGTGTACATCCAGCATGCTGGGTTTTACCTGTGATAATTGCTAGTGGCTGCTATAGCCGCTAGCAATAATCACTGCCTTCACCTGGGAAGACAATGGCCCAGAAGGAGGGGTTACCACATCAACACTATCTGTGTTGATAGGGGAACCGCATGAATTTCTTTCTTGCAACCACAGAGAAATTTGCCCTATGTCCTGCCTAAGTTTAATGAAAGATTTTATTTTCTACTGTAACCTCAGTCACTCATGTAGAAATCTTCTCTGCAGGGTGCCTGGTCCTCCTACTGGTGCTGTACTTCAGCATGGTATGGGAATAGCTTTGGGACTTCAGGCTGAGCTGCATTCAAGCAGTTCCGATGGAGACCCGTTCCCTCCTTTCCTCTCATTCACTGAAAAAACCCTGTGCATTGTTTACCTGGAATGTCATGATTATTTTCCCTTATCAGAGATTAGAGGAAGAGGTGGGGGTTCTCAACTGGAATGTCTTGAATGCAGCTCAGCCGGAAGACCCCAAGCTATTCATTTCCACTGTAATGGAAGTTCAGAGCCAGGATGAGGCCTGGGCACTCTACAGAGAATATATATATATGAAGAAGCAGCCTGCAGAATGTGGGAAATACTTCATTACAGATAAATTAAGTGACTGCAGCTATAGGGAAAAAATATTTTTGACTAAACTTCAACTTTAAAATAATCCCTGACTAACCTTTGTATCTGCAAACTCTGTGGAGCAGTTCATTCTCAAAGGTCATAACAGAGGTGCTGTGGTCAGGATCTGGTCCTTTTATCAGCGGGTAGAAGTGAGTTGGCAGTCTCATAGTTTTCTAAAGTGTTAAAGTGGGACTTAAGGATTGTTATAAATCCTTCAGCCCCCTGCCGCCCTCCTCCAGTTTGCCAAAAAATATTGCATACATTTTTCACTGCAGTCTTCAAGCCTGTCTGATGATGTCACAAGAGTCTCCTCTTCTCCTTCCAGCAGCCACGGACAGGAGAGGGCTGGCAGCCTTAGGCCTGGGGAGCAAGTTCAGTCAAGGGGCCCATTGAACCGCTCAATCAGCTCACCATCCATGGCCCATCTGTTTTTTCAATGCAGCCTCACCAGTGCCCATCAGGGCAGCCAACTCCAGTGCCCACCAATGCAGCCTGATCACTGGGGCAGGTTACATGGGGTGTATGGGGGGGAGATGGGGGTCAGCTAGGGGTGTCAGGGTGTCTCACCTCAGTGATCTCAGCCCAACAGGTCCTTGCACACCACAGCCTCCTGGGGGGAGGGGGGGTAATGCTCCTGGTCCTGGGGTCAAGTTGCAGCCAGCGCCCAGCCCTGCAGCCCTGCGTCCCGACTCCCCGGCATGCCCTGCCTCTGCCTACTTCCAAGAATCCAGACCCAGACCCAGGGAGCCCTCCCCTGGCCACGGGGCACCCTTCAGTGCTCATGTACTGACACGTGAGTGCCTCTCAGTCCTTTAGTACTGTGTATCTAGCTTATGTAATTACATGCCCCCTCTGAGCCGTCCAAATAACAAGTTGGCCTCACAGAAAACATATACTGTACATAATAGAAATTAAATTTTGCCCTGAAGAGAGGACATCCGATGCTGCACTGAGGATGAAATCGGGGACAGTGCTAGATAGCGGAGAAGGTAGGGAAGGTAGGTAGTAATTTCGATTTTTATTTTCTACAGGAGGATTCTGAACAGAATTTTTTTTTTCGGAGTTCCACTTTAAGACAGGTGCTGGAAGAGGGGGAGCAGGTGCTCTGTGTTTACATTAGAAGGCTGGAAGACTGCCAGGTCTGTGCTGGAAGAGAGCACAGTATAATGCTGGCCATACAACGCTTAGAAAGTCAAACGTAATAGTGATAGAATTGTCATTGTACCCATATATGTTGCCTAATTATTGACATATTATGGATCGATAACAACACAAACGGTACATTTTTCTTCGATTGATTACACAATTCGGGGTTACATTTTAACACGTGTATGCGCTGTCGATTTTTTAAAACTTTTGATCGATTCCACTACTAATGTTTAGAAAATCAATCGTTTAGGCTCAATGAATCCAGCATGACGTTTTTTTGCCATAAAACTGCATTTCAATATTCAAAATTAGCAGTACGTTTGCCTGCCCCGGATCGCATGGTACTGCAGTACCAAGCAATTTGATGCAATGCGTTTGTGAAAAGTAGCGCATGCACTACTTTTTGTGTGATCCAGTGCAATTTTAGCCAATCCAAATGAATGGATTGAAAATCACACCACACTAAGTCGCATAAGAACCACATGTGTGATTCAGGTGTGATCCAGCCCTAAGGGCTCTTACACACAGGTGCCAAAAACTCCACATTTTAAAGCATTTTGGGTGTTTTTTATTTATTGGTCTGAATGCAGCCCATTGCTTTTAATGGGCCTGTACACACAGGCATGTACAGTATATATCAACTATATAAACTAGCACCATATGGATAGGACCCTACAAATACAGGATGCCTGCAGATCATACAGAGGGGGAGGATACAAGATCAGTCACCCTACACAAAGTAACAGAACAGCAGTGACCGGTCTTTATTACAGGAAGTTCCTGCACAAGGTTGTTTCATTCTGCATTGGTACACAAATGTGGAAGAAATACACAAAGAACACCAAGACTCAAGTCAGAATACACCTGGCTCTTGTATTTAGACAATGGCCCGGATTCAGAAAGATCAGCGGATCTTTCTGCTGGCGTAACGTATGTCATTTACGTTACGCCGCCGCACGTTTTTCAGGCAAGTGCTTTATTCACAAAGCACTTGCCTGTAAAGTTGAGCCGGCGTAGCGTAAATCACCCGGCGGAATTCAAATTCGGCGGGTAGGGGGCGTGTAACATTTAAATCAAGCGCATTCCCGCGCCGAACGAACTGCGCATGCGCCGGCCGCGACTTAATCCCAGTGCGCATGCTCCAAATGACGTCGGCAAATCGTCATACTTTCGACGTGAACGTAAATTACGTCCATCCGTATTCGCGAACGACTTACGCAAACGACGTAAAAATTTCAAATTTCGTCGCGGGAACGACGGCCATACTTAACATTAGCTACGCCTCATACAGCAGGGGTAACTATACGCCGGAAAAAGGCAAACGCAAATAACGTAAAAAAAAAATGCGCCGGGCGGTCGTTCGTTTCTGAATCGACGTAAATAGTAATTTGCATATTCCTTGCGTAAACAAACGGAAGCGCCACCTAGCAGCCAGCGTGAAATTGCAGCCTAAGATACGACGGTGTAAGACACTTACACCTGTCGGATCTTAGGGATATCTATGCGTAACTGATTCTATGAATCAGGCGCATAGATACGACGGCTAGACTCAGAGATACGACGATGTATAAGGAGATACGCCGTCGTATCTCCTATCTGAATCCGGGCCAATGGGTTAAGCATACCTTCCAACTATTTGAGATGGGAACGAGAGACACCTATTAGCAAAAATATGTAGGCATAGGACACAACCCCCTGTCACGCCCCCTTAAGGAGAATTATACAAAAAAAAACATTAGTTAAACCCACAATTGCTTTTTTTACCACTATTATTCCTTTATATTGGTTGTTGACACTTATAAATGCAGACATTTTGAAATTGGATGAAAGATTTAGTACCGTGAAACACTTTTTAAAAGATAAATAGTGCATTTTATATACAACTATACAGATCAGACAAAAATGAGGGACAAATAAGGAGGAAAGAGGGACAGAGGGACATTGTTCCAAATCAGGGACATTCCCTCGAAATCAGGGACAGTTGGGAGGTATGGGTTTAGCCTGGAGTTTAGCTTTAGGGCTGTATTCACATTGCTGTGGTGTATTAACCATGCAAATTAACACAAAAAAAGTCAAACACATTGCAACCTCGCCTAGGACCACCCCTCTCTAATGGCTGTCCTGCTGAGTTTGTGGAGCTTGGTTGGGCTCCCTTTGGTTAGCACCTGGTATTCAAGATGCAAAGGATTTTAATCAGGCTTGGGGCGTGACATCTCACTATGTGCTTCACCAGGGCCGTGGATAAGGGGGTACCACTGATTCTCCTGTATGGAGCCCAGGCCAGCAGGAGGGCCCAGGCAGCTGGGTGGACAGGGAGGGTGATCAGAATTGGGGGAGGCGGAGGGCAATTTCTGTAACTTTATTGACAGTGAGAACAAGATATAATTTATTGATGCATACTTTCACTCCTGGGAATGAGCAAACGTTAAGCGCAGGGCTGCATGGTTAGATAGAGCCAACCTGACAGCACCCCAAATAATTCATAACTGAAGCATAGTAGACTGTGTTTAACACAATGAGTGATCAGCACGATCACTCATTGTGTTCATTTGGGAATGGAAGGGGCTGGTAAATGTGACATATTTACTAGACCCTTCCACTACACTCCATCCTAAAGGATCCAATTGTGTCCTTGCAGCTGCAGCGATTACTGGAACCGATCCCCTGTATGGCTCTCTCAGCCGCAGCTGGAAGCCGGCTTCTTCTCCTCTCCCTCCGCATACATATACACGGGGGTTGATCTACTGAAAGCAAATAGGATGTTCACTTTGCAAGGAACATTTGCCTTAGCTTAGTGAATGTAGTGAAAATGTAGTGAAAATTAACTGGTTCCTCCCCGCTAAGTGTAGAAACTGCCTGTCCACACAATCAACAGTCCATTCACACTAACTCCAATAAACAGTATAGGGATGTCTTTTTGAGGTTTATTGCTTAAAGGAACTTTTAACAGGAGAGGGGTTGGGGGCATGGGATACTTCATAATGCTCAGTAGAGGACAGTCTCTTCTAGTAGTAATAGTAGCAGTGGTAGCTAGTGGGGACAGTCCAAGGCCCCACAGCTGAAGACCATGTGACAAACTTTTGGGTGTCTGGTTAGCCTACACCACTGCACAGCTGTCGGTACAGAGTGCAGCGTCCAGGACACGATCCCAGGGATCAGCTTAAAGGGGAGTTCCAGCCATTTGTATGTTTATTAAAAGTCAGCAGCAACAAAAAGTGTAGCTGCTGGCTTTTAATAAACAGGCACTTACCTGCTCCAGCGCTCCAGCGACGCGCCGGCCGGGGCTCCGCTCCTCTCCCCCCCTCCCCGGCCGGCGTCTTCATTTTCAGTGTGGGCACTCGGCCGTGACAGCTTTCGGCTTCACGGCCAGGCACCCACTGCGCATGCGCGAGCGGCGCGGCCCGGCGCCGCGCCGTGTAATTGGCCAGGAGATCGCCTAGGACCTGTGACGTGTCCTAGGCGATCGCCTACAGCAGCCACTTCCTGAAGGGGATTAAGCTTAGTCGCCTACAGGAAGGAGGAAGTGGGACAGGAAGTCCCACTCGTGCTGAAGCCCCCACTCCCCCCCCAAAAAAATGACATGCCAAATGTGGCATGTAAGGGGGAGAGGAGTGGGTTAAGAGGAAGTTCCAAATTTGGGTGGAACTCCTCTTTAACATCACTACTCACAAGTCCCCAGAACACCTGTCTCCTTCCAGACTCCTCTGGGCACAACCCAGTGAGCGAGACAGTACCTCACTGGACTGTGCTATGGTTCTCCATTCGGCTCTGAGTAAAGTCTATTTGAGCCCTTGACCCTGGCACCTCTAAGGCTTCGTAGAGCAGATTGCCCAGTCAGTGGGCTGCCTGGAAGCAGCTACCCCTGCACCTCTGAGACCCTCCTCAGCAGAAGGAAACCTGCTCTCCAATGTCTCAGACTATTTATCTACACTTAAACCCCCTTCTGAACACTTCCCCTCCAGTGTTTGGCCATAACTCAAAAAATATTCCGGTGGGTCAATTTGAATCTCACACCCTAAGCTATTGAAGCATATTCCAAGAGGCAGGGGGAAGCAATCAAACTCCCTACCTGTGAGACCCTAAACAGACCAGACCAAACAATCACTGTTCCCCTGATTGCAAAATGAGCCAAAGCTAAATTTGCCTAGCCAATTATCAAATGCAAGAAAAATAAAAAAAAAACAGTATTTTTCCTTGTACATGATTGGATGATGGAAGTCAGCAGAGCTTCACCTCATTCACTAAGTTCTGGGCATAATAACCTTGCAAAGTCTGTCATTAGCTTCATCCATCTCAGTTCTCCTGCTCCTCCATTCATTTGTTATAGCAATAAACATGAATGCTTGGCCAAGTGACAGAGCTGTCATTCAGATTGTGTCTGGGCATCTAACTGTCTTCTTAAATAAAATAAAAAATTGTGGGGAGGGGGGATGAGATAGAATAGAAAGTCGCTGTACTCCATAAGGTCCCATCTTTCATCCTCTGGGAAAATATTATTTTTCCTGAAAGTGATATTCTCTTTTATATCTCTCTTTTGTAACATAATTTTGCTGCAGCAGGAATATCAACTTCCCTCCCCTCATTTATTTTTGCCTTTCTGATTGGGCTATTGTCACCCAGTGTTGAGGGTGGATCAGTCAATGGTTGGGATCAATTGGATTATGTTCTTGGTTTGTATACGTCATCGGCATGAGTACTTGTTGTTTATGCTGTGAGGCTTATTAAGATGAATTCACGTCTAATAGCATATTCATTTATATTAATACCTCTGCCTTAAAACTCCATAAAAATTCCTGCAACTATAAAAAGGGAATGCGGTCATGTTTGGGTATTTATTTAGATTGTTTACTAGTACCATTGGCCCAGATTCAAGAAGCACTTGCGCCCGCGCAACCATAGGTTGCGCGGCGCAAGGGCTTACTTGCTCCGGTGTAACGAGTGCTCCTGATTCAGGAACCTTGTTACACCGACTGCAGCCTAGGATGTGACAGACATAAGCCTCCTTATGCCTTCACATCCCAGGCTGCATTCTTGCGTTGGCCGCTAGGGGGCGCGGCAATTGTGATCGGCGTATAGTATGCAAATTGCATACTACCACCGATTCACAAAAGTTGCGCGGGCCCTGCGCACGCAAGGTACGGAGTTTCCGTACGGCGACTTTAGCATAAGGCTGCTCCTGCTAATAGCAGGCGCAACCAATGCTAAAGTATAGCTGCGCTTCCCGCTCGCGACGTTCAAATTTTACGTCGTTTACGTAAGTGAACCGTGAATGGCGCTGGACGCCATTCACGTTCACTTAGAAGCAAATGACGTCCTTGCGACGTCATTTGCCGCAATGCACGTCGGGAAAGTTTCCCGACGGAGCATGCGCTGTTCGCTCGGCGCGGGAGCGCGCCTAATTTAAATGATTCCCGCCCCCGGCGGGATCATTTACATTAGGCAGCCTTACGCCCGGCTGTTTAGCATATCGCACGCGCAATTTACGGAGCAATTGCTCCGTGAATCGTGGGCAAAGCGCAATATTTGCGTGGGCGCAGAGAAACATTTTTGCTCTTTGCCCACGCAAATATTGCGCGAATCTACCTGAATTTGGGACATTGTGTTTATTAGTAATTATCTTATTTTTAATATAACCTTTTTTTTTGTTACAGTGTTTTCTTTTATTTAGAACAAATTACAAGTATTTCACAGGACATACAAATCTAATAAAAAATATACTGCGAAATATGGAAGAAATGGAATATATCTCCTAGAGATAGAGAGTACAAGCAATACTTTTATTAAGACCACAAGATGTATTTCAAATATTGTTCTCAGATACCCCCAACCTTTTCTTCTCTGCGAGGGAACACACTTGAACAGAAATATATAGAACATCAATAAAATAGAAAGAACAAAAGTAAACCCAACATAAAAAGAAAATTAAGTAGAAGTAAAAACTCAACAAATCATTACCTTTATTCCTGAGTTTAGAATTTCACTTCAAAATGTGGAAAATTCCACCTGTTAAGCCTAAGCGCTAAATTTCTAAAGACTAGATTAATTTATCGATTTTACCCACACAGAGAAAAATACGTCTTCCTTGCTCAATTTCCCCCAAAACAGGTTTATAACTATTACGCCCTGTACACACGACCGGTTTTCCCGTCGGAATAAACTCAGACAGTGTTTCCGACAGAGTTCCGACGGAATTCTGCTCAAGCTGTCTTGCATACACACGGTCACACCAAATTTCGACCGTCAAGAATGCGGTGACGTACAACACTACGATGAGCCGAGAAAAATGAAGTTCAATGCTTCCGAGCATGCGTCGACTTGATTATGAGCATGTGTGGTTTTTAGTCCATCTTGAATTGCATCCAGACGAACAGAAATTCCGAAATTGATAACATGTTATCTTGGTTTCCGACAAAAAGCAGTAGCAGAGGTAGAGCTTTATGGCCAATTATCTTTATCTGACATAGTAGTTTTAATGATTTTTAGACAAAATATATTAATAATACTTATTTTTTTTGTATACAGTGCCTTTATTCATACCCCTTGAAATTTTCCACATTTTGTCATATTACAACTAAAAACGTAAATGTATTTTATTGGGATTTTATGTGATAGACCAACACAAAGTGGCACATAATTGTGAAGTGGAAGGAAAATGATAAATGTTTTACAAATAAATATATGAAAAGTGTGGCGTGCATTTGTATTCAAATTTTGTATAACCACCTTTTGCTGCAATTGCAGTCTTTTTGGGGATGTCTCTACCAGCTTTGCACATCTACAGAGTGACATGTTTGCCCATTCTTCTTTGCAAAATATCTCAAGCTCTGTCAGATTGGATGGAGAGCGTCTGTGAACAGCATATTTCAAGTCTTTCCCAAGATTAACAATTAGATCTAGGCCTGGACTTTGACTGGGCCATTCTAACACATGAATATGCTTTGATCTAATCCATTCCATTGTAGCTCTGGCTGTATGTTTAGGGACATTGTCCTGGTGGAAGGTAAACCTCCTACCCAGTCTTAATTCTTTTGCAGACTCTTAAGCCCTGTACACACAGGCAAGAATCTCGTCAGGAAAAAAGCGTTGTTTTCCCTGACGAAATTCTTGGCAAGCATCTCTTGCCACCCGAGTTTACAGACTCTCCTTTCAAAAGAACCGCGGTTCTTTTGAAAGGAAAGAACACGGTGACGTCATTGCGTACGACAAGCATGCGATCGTCACGTTCAAAGCTGTCGCCGCCATCTTGCTGCACCCTACCTATGCCTTGGAAGCTACCACGCATGCGTCAAAGTGATTTTCGAGCATGCGCGGGTTTCCACGGCGACCAGGTAAGTATACACACTCGGGTTTCTTGGCAAGAAAACTGCCGAGAATCTCACGACGAGAAAATAGAGAACATGTTCTCTATTTTTCTCGACTGGATTCTGGGCAGTTTTCTTGTCAAGAAACCTGAAAGCCTTGTACACACGCTCGGTTTACTCTGCAAGAAAGCTCTGCCAGCAGTTTTCTTGCTGTTCTTGACGAGTAAACCGAGCGTGTGTACGGGGCTTAACAAATTTTCCTCTAAAGGCTCGTACACACGGTCGGACATCCAACAAAATTTCCCTTGGATTTTTGACTTAATTGATTTGTCCGATCACACCCATAGCATACACACACTCGGACTTTTTCCTCAACCAACACGAACGTAGTGACGTTTTAACGTACGGCCACGCGATTCAAAGAGGAAGTTCAAGTTTCGTACGTCCCGCGTTGCGTTCCATCAGCTACTATATAGTTAGTTTACGTTTCGTGTGAGTGCTTTCCCGATTTCCATTTTCGTGCCTTTTTGCTCGTTACTTTGCGTGCGTTCGCTCGATAACGAGATGTTGCGGAATCCAGCGAGAGAACGGGCTATTTATGGTCTTGGAGTTCTGGCTATTGCTCAAGCCCGGACCAGGACCAGGAAGAGGAGGACTGTTTGGACCAAAAATTGGTTGCTTCATCGGGACCAATTTTCACATATGGCATTGCTGAGGGAGCTGCAGGAAAATAATCCGAATGATTTTCGGAACTATCTTCGGATGTCCGATGCCTGCTTCCAGCGTCTTCTAAACTTGCTGTCCCCATATATTAGCAAGAAGGACACCTGTATGAGGCCTGCTATTCCTGCAGAGCAACGGCTCATAGCCACTTTGCGATATTTGGCGACAGGGAGAAATCTACAGGACATAAAGTTTACTACTGGGATCTCTCCCCAGGCTCTGGGACACATAATTCCGGACACTTGCTGTGCCATTATTCAAGTCCTGCAGAAGGACTATATTCGGGTAAGTTTTTTTCTTTGTTTTCACATTTGATACACTTCATGATTTCTCCAAAATATTTTATTAGTACTTTGTCTTATTTGTATATATTATGTTATTGTCTACCCTCTGGTGTGACAGTCACAAAACCCCAAGTCGGTTGCAACCTGATCCTTCCTTGGTTCACCATATTGGTCCCATGGCAAAGGAGAGAGTTCTTACCACTTGCCAAGCTTTAAGCATTTAACATTATCTACACAAAATGTATTTAATCTGCCACCAGAGGGAGTCATGAAGCATATTATTTGCTCTGCTTCTTAATTGTTATTCCACAAATGTTTTGATATATTTTAGTGTTCTCTTGCCCCTATAATGTATGTTTTCAAAATGCTGATAATATTTTCTGCTCAAGTCTTAACTAATTTTTCTTTGCTTCACTCCACAGTTTCCTTCAAACCGTGAGGAATGGCAGGATGTTGCAGCCCAGTTTGCCAATCAGTGGAATTTTCCCAACTGTGGGGGTGCCATTGATGGCAAACATGTCCGAATTGTTCCTCCACCGGCCTCAGGCTCTTTTTTTTATAATTATAAGGGCTTTAACAGCATAGTTCTGCTTGCTATTGTTTCAGCAAATTATGAGTTTTTATATGTTGATGTCGGTATGAATGGTCGTCATTCTGATGGAGGTGTCATGGCTCATACCGAATTTTATCAGCGTCTTACGTCTGGCACCTTACATTTGCCACCTGCGCAGGACAACGTGGAGGGCCTCAACTTTGTATTTGTGGCAGATGAGGCGTTTGCTCTTGGGGAACATCTTTTGAAGCCCTTTCCAATGAGGAACCTCACTCGTGAGCAACGGATATATAACTACAGACTATCTCGTGCCAGAAGGGTGGTTGAAAACGCCTTTGGCATTTTGTCATGTCGTTTTAGGCTTTTTCTGACTGCCATTCACTTGGCGGAATACAAACTAAATCATGTTGTTTTGTGCTGCTGCATCCTCCATAATTTTCTACGGAGGAATGCTGCTAACTACATAGGTTCCGGGCATACTGATGACCCCTCAGGTGGACGTCCAGCTGAAGATGCAGTGATGCCAGCCCTGCAACAAACTCGACCTGCTGTCTCCTCCCAGAATGCCCGTCTGGTGCGGGAGCAATATATGGAGTATTTTGTGGGTAGAGGGGCAGTGCCTTGGCAGCAAGATGTCCTTTAGTTTTTTGTGAACCTTTAGGATGTTCCTTTTGAAAACATTAAATTTGTTTACAAGATGCTGTTATGTTTGTTTATTACTATTATTTTACTGATTAATGAAATGTTGCTGTGATTACCATTAAATATTTTAGAACAACCAAATGTTTAATTAGCCTTTCTAAAGTTACAAACAGCTATGTGTATTATTATTATGCCTTTTTGTTTCTGATACACACCTTTTCCATATGCAAATATACTGGTAGTAGTGATCAGATAAATAATAATCCACAAAATGTTTCAAAAAATATATTTGTTCAATCCTGCACAATCCAATGTCACTTTTTGGCAGTTTACAAAATCAAAAAACATTGTTAGTTCAGGAATAACACAATTGTGTATTATTTGGGTAAAATGCTAAACATGCATCTTTTCAAACTCAGCCCTAGACATAGCAAACTTTTTTACATCAAAATTTTTCCTTTTTCAGCTTTCTTCACGCAACAAATAAAAAATTAGCAATGTAAATGTCTGTCCAGATGCACTTTTGTTCATTCTGTGTTCCATTTTTGGGTGTGGCAAAAATGCATGCACAGTGGTCTCCATGCGCCCCGTGGGTTGTGGTTGGCTGTAGCTCACAACATGTAGTTAGCCTTATCACCGGAAACGGACTACCATGTTGTGAGCTAGAGCCAACCGGAACCATAATGGAGTGCATGTCAAACCCTGTGCCTGCATCTTTGTCGCATACAAAAATGCACACCAAAATGAATGGAACTGCGTCTGATGTGAACTGACCCTTAGCACAGTCTTTACCAACTCTCATTCTCCTGGTGCAATCCCAGGGTCAGAATGACAAGTTTTTCCACTTTTGGCCTCGATACATTGGGCATTTCTATATGTGCATTTTTGTATGATTTTAAGGTCAAGCCCTTAAAATATAACAAAATGACATTTGTAGGCACCAGGAGAAGAAGAGTGGATAAACACTCAGCTGAGACCCTGAAATCACACATAAAGATAGTCATTTTGTGGTAATGACCTACCATTAACACTTTTTTTTGGAGAAAAAACTCAGATTTTACAAAATGTGCGTAGTGCAAATAGAATTAGTGCAAATTCTTTCATTTATCACAAACTGAGCATGTGCAAACAAGGCTAATTACAAATATTTCCATGATAAAACCTTGAACACGAGGGAACATTTGTAATTATAAAACAACGATAGAAAAAAACTAAAATTTTGCTAACAGGTCGTAATAATCCCGGATTCGTCTCTGAACACCAGTGGCAGCCTCCTTGAGATTTTCCAGCTCTGTCATTGCCTGCAGCATATCAGCACTGATCCGACCAATAGTGCATCCTGGTAGTTGGTGGCCTTGGAAAAAGACAAAAATTTAGTATGTGTTTGATGGTGAAGTGACTGAGGCAATCCCAAAATAAACCAAAATGTTACAATGGGGTCTATTTTCTTGAAATACTTACCTAAACCTAGACACTCAATTAGTCCTAACAACCTTTTTCATCTTCATAATACACCTACACTACTAGTGAATGTACACACTACAGATAATACTCTGTAAATCTTGGGCCAGGTGCATATCCATGTGTCTTCAAATGCATCTACCTAAACACCACTGCCACCTCTCCCTTCTACATGCTCAAATTTTGAATACACTCAATAATTTGCTATTGTGGTGTAGGCGTGTGTGGTGTGGACCTAGAAAAAAAAAACAGGTGTTGATTTTGCAAGGCACATGTTCCAAAAACTTACTGGGGCAAACAACAACCTCCGAAGGCTCATCTTGCATTTCTTGCACTCCTTCACCCTCAGCATATCTGGTGTCTGGGGATGTGCTGTCGACTGGTGGCTCTTTGCTGGGTCCGGCACTATCCTCCAAATCCTGCAAAGGTTGGTGTTGAGCACACTCACAATCCTCTAAAATGAAAGAATAAATCATCTATGAATCGTTGCCAAAATTACATTATATTAACATAATCACATGTGCTGCTTTTAAAGTCCACCAACCTTGCCCTGGTGAACCAGTTTGCGCCACACTAGTGTACTACACTATGCATTATTACAATAAACGCTATGCTAGGGAACAGGAGTATGATGTCATATAAAATCTATGAAGACATGTCTATATCTAGGCCACATTAAACAACTCAGGCAGATGGCACCCATCACTCTTGTTTGTTATGGCAATATGGTTTATATGATGTGAAATCTAGCAGGCGTGACTCTGTGTGACTCTGATCCCCAGGGACTCTCCTCTACCCATCTCTACCCTGTAAATGCGTCATTAATGGTCAGTGATGAGCCACGCATCTAACATAAAGTGTAATGTACCCCTTAAGTTCAGTCCTGACACCATGGCGTTTGTCCTATCTCTAAACACCCCTGTCACTGGCAAAAGCACATAAGCATTTTTATTAACTTACGTTTTGGGGCAGATTTGGGGCCTGTTGTCTCCCCTGTTCTCTCCCCTGTTGGAGCCCGGCCAAGGGAAGCCTCCCTTTGTCCCCTGTGGTGTCTTTCTCTGTGCCTTTGTCCTGTTGAAAAAATTAGAATACAGTATATTAAGGATTTGCCAAAAGTAGCCAAGACATAATAAAAACTTTACAATTTTAATGAACTGCTTTTAAACTTCCATTAACTTCTTCTGTAGGCCCCACCAGAAAACTAAATCATTAAATTTCATCCATCTATAATGTACAGACAAATAATTCTCAAATTACATTTACTTACTTCTTTTGATAATGGTGCGGTGAATGGCTTCTAAATTTTCTTGCTCTCTGTGCTTCAAATCTGACCATCGTTTGCGGATTTGGTCTTTCGTTCGTTGGATACCATAATCTCCTTCCAATACCGCGAGGACCTTCTCCAGAACCCAGTCTTTATGGCTGTTGGGCCTATCATAATTTTCAAGTTTACAATCGTAATCGTACTTCTCAAAGATGCGAACCATCTCCACCATCTCCCCCTTGCTCATGGGGGTGGCCTTGTGTTTTCTATAAACGCCTCCACTGCGGGGCCTATTCGTTTTCGTGGGTTCCGCCATCACATTCTCCCTCACACATCCCAGAATGTCGCATGAAGAAAAAGGATTGTGGTCCCGCCCCAGCGTCATGACGCACGTAGAGCGAAGCTTCACGCATGCGTAGGCTATATAAATCAAGAACGAGCGCTCGATGTCACGGACGCATGCACGAACCTAACGGAACGACTCTACGTGCAGCCGAAGGTCTACGCGGAACGAAGGTAGGTGAATACATTGGGACACTAGTGGTTACTGCATGATTTAGCTTAGAGCAAACAGAGATTGTATAAGCAGGTTAGGAAGTTACAGCAAGCACTTATTGGTCGTATTGTATCCTTTATTGCAGATATCTCATCCAAATAATGCCGAAAGCAAAGGGTGGAAAGCTTAATTCCAAAGCATTCATCACTGCTTTTATTGATCTCTATAGATCACACACATGTCTGTGGCAGGTCACCAATAAAGACTACTCCAATAAAAATAAAAGGCAGGCAGCAATTGATGAACTGGTGGCAGAAGCAAAGACTGTGTACCCCAGGGCCAACGAGACCCAAATAAAAGCAAAAATTGGGGGCCTGAGGAGCACTTTTAAGAGGGAGCTCAAGAAGATTGAGTGTTCAAAAAGATCGGGAGCGGCAGCAGATGATGTTTATGTGCCCAAGCTATGGTACTTCAGCAGCCTGATGTTTTTAAAGGACCAAACAGAGCCAAGAAAACATCTGTCCACACTTGCATCCGCATCAGCAGAGGCCACAGATACTGAGGCTGAACCAACTCAGGATGAGGAGGAGGAGGAGGAGGAGGAGGAGGAGGAGGAGGAGCTCAGCTTGACACAGGTATAGTATTCCTGAAAATATGTGCATTCAGATATACTATGATCAGTGGCGTTGCTAGGGGGGTGACATGACCAGAGGTGTAGGGTGCTGGGTAATGTAAAGGGGTCCAGACGTGCAGTTGTGGAGAGGGGTACACAGTAGTAACAAAATGATATTGAAGGATGCAGAGGTATGCAGGGGGCACAGTGGGGTGTTTGTACATTTTAACGTGTGGGGGGGGGGGGGGGCCAGATATTGGATCTGCCCCGGGTGCAAAATGCTCTAGGTACGCCCCTGACTATGATGTTAATGTGTTGTTATGATGGCAAGAAAATAAAATGATGCTCCTTTTTCAGACACAGGACGTTGCCAGCCAAGAAGAGGCTGGGCCCAGCAGACAGTCCACACAATGTAGAATCCCTACACTGAACCCTCCTAGGAAAAGGGCCAAGAAGAGGCAACATCTGGATGATGCCACGGCTGATTTTCTAAGTAGGGCCACATCGGTCATCACCACAGCACCCGATAGTGCAGAAGGGTTTGGCTGTTTTATAGCAAACAAACTACGGGAGATTGATGCCGATCAAAGGGAGCTATGTGAGGGGATCATGGTCCAGCTCCTTAGCAAGGCCAGGAAACGGGAGCTAACCCCTATTTCACATGTCTGTGATATAGATCACACACCTCCAGCCAATGTACAACAGGCCTACCAACAACAGACAAGCTTCCAAGCACACCCAGCCTACCCACACCAGCCAACCTACCCACACCAGCCTGCCTACCCACACCAGCCAACCTACCCACCCCAGCCAACCTACCCACACCAGCCAACCTACCCACCCCAGCAAGCCGAGCCACACCAGCCAACCTACCCACCCCAGCAATCCCACCCACCCCAGCAAGCCGAGCCACACCAGCCAACCTACCCACCCCAGCCAACCTACCCACCCCAGCCAACCTACCCACCCCAGCAATCCCACCCACCCCAGCAAGCCGAGCCACACCAGCCAAACTACCCACCCCAGCCAACCTACCCACCCCAGCAAGCCCACCCACCCCAGCAAGCCGAGCCACACCAGCCAAACTACCCACCCCAGCCAACCTACCCACCCCAGCAAGCCCACCCACCCCAGCAAGCCAACCCACCCCAGCAAGCCAACCCACCACAGCAGCATGGGGGTCAGTGGCCAACTCAGAGCCCCGATTTTAGGGGATACTAATTTATCTTTAAATATCTATGATTTTGAACATATTTTTGCTATTATTTGTAGTTGAGTATGTTTTGTTTGGTTTGGCTTAAGAAAAAATGCTCGAATTATGGCATAAAATCTTTATTTTTTAGATATTATTGTTTTTGGTATTGTGGTGTGAGTGTTAAAAATTATAACGCTTCAGCTGATGAGGTGTGAAGTGTGGAGAGTGTTGGCCAGTTTGGTATGCTGAAATATCAGCCTGTTGAAGTACCACAGCCTGGGCACAAATATGTCTGCTGCTGCTGCTCCCCATCTTTTGGAGACCACAATCTTCTTGGGCTCCTTATATTTTAGTTAATGCTTAGGTCCCCAAGTTTGGAGATTATAACCTAATTTATGTATGCCCTGGGGTACAGAGGCTTTGCCAACTCAACCAGTTCTTCAATTGCTGCCTTCCTGTTGTTTTGTATTTGGATCTGTTATTATTTTTCCCATTTTTTGCTAAATAAAATGATGATGCTAAAAACTTGTGGATTATGTGTGGAAAGTCAAATGTAAGTTTGTGAGTAGGCAGGCCCTTTGCTAAAATTGAAGGGACATAAAATAGGGTAGTTATTACTTTGCCCAGCATAAAGAATTGGGGATATTTATTGGTTTTGCATTTCAAATAAATAAAAAAAAAAAGGCTGGATTCATATCCAGAAAATACACTAATCCAAAGTAAATACATTTGTTTTTAATCCGTCCGTATCACCAGTTGAGCAGATGTACATATTAGGACATTCTAAAGAAAAATAGAATATGCGCTGCTATTTGAGATTTCGAAACTTGCCGCGTGACGAATGAGCATTTTCAAATACGAACGCTAGTTTTACTAGACAGCTGGCTTCCGGGTGCTCTTTATTTCGGGGCATGCGCATTTAGCTTTTTTTGAAAAATCCGATGGTTTTCTGTACACACGGTCGCACTTTGCACAATCGGACTTTTCAGAACAGAAAGTTGGTCCGTTCACAGACCCAACTTTTTGTCCGATTGAAGCCTAAAAAGTTGGTCCGATGGAACGTACACACGGTCGGAGAAATTAGAAAAGTGCCGGATTTTGAAGTTGGTTGGCCGAAAATCCGACCGTGTGTACGGGGCTTTAGATTGTCCTGAATTTGGCTCGATTCATCTTCCCATCAACTCTGACCAGCTTCCCTGTCCCTGCTGAAGAAAAGCATCACCACAACATGATGCTGCCACCACCATGTTTCACAGTGGGGATGGTGTGTTCAGGGTGATGTGCAGTGTTATGCCTTACACACAATCGCAATTTCTGTTTGTTTAAACTCTGACAGATTTTTCTGACGGAATTCCATTCAAGCTGTCTTGCATACACACTGTCACACCAAATTCTGACTGTACAAAACGCGGTGACGTACAACACTACGACAAGCCGAGAAAAATGAAGTTCAATGCTTCCGAGCATGCGTCAACTTGATTCTGAGCATGCATGTTTTTTTCTCCGTCGGAGTTCCATACAGACGAATGGAAAATCTCAGATGGGGCACACACACAGTCGGAATATCCGAAGAAAAAATTCTGTCTGACCTTTTCCATCAGAAATTCCGATCGTGTGTGTTTCCACCACACATATCGTTTTGCTTTTAGTGCAAAAAGTTACATTTTGGTCTCATCTGACCAGAGCATCTTCTTCCACATGTTTGCTGTGTCCCCTACATGGCTTCTCACAAACTGCAAACAGGACTTCTTATGGCTTTCTTTCAACAATGACTTTCCTCTCGCCTCCATTAAGGCCAGATTTGTGGCGTGCAGGCTGGCTTCACACCTATGCATTTTTTGTGCTTTTTGCATTTTGCAGATTTGCACCACAGTCCATTTAACATGGTTTCCTATGGAACACATTCTGTAGAGCAAATCTGCAAAATGCAAAAAGCACTAAAAATGCCATAGGTGTGAATCCAGCCTAATGCTCTCCTTGCACGGCCTGTCAGTTTAGATGGACGGCCATGTCTTGGTAGGTTTGCAGTTGTGCAAATAAACTCTGCACTATAGAGAAATTGATTAATTTGTTCCACGTGTTTATGTGCTAAATATTTGTTTAAATATTCCAATGTGACATGGAATAAGTACTATTTCACTGCTGCTACCTTAATATAACAGGAACAAACAAAAAGTATCAAAGTGCAATTATTAGACACTCTACCAGTGGCCCTGTGATATACAAAATTCTATGTGCTTTAAAGCAATCAAAAGTAAATTGAACCAAAATAAGTCAAATATGTAAACTCAAAAAATAAATAAAAGTGGAAGAAACAAAAGTGTCACAATGAAAAAATATCACGAAAAGTGGGAAGTGTCAATCGTGCAAATAAAAAGTCCACCAAGTGTTAACTAAATATGACAAACAGTGTATTCAATAAGGAAGACCTTATTTAGGTATAGCTTCCAAGTGGAGAAAACACTTCCTAATGAGTGCAGGTGATCCCTCTGCTAACAGAAACAAATAAAAAACCCCACCAGACAGATACGCCCAGGGCCCCTGACACAGCTTCAGACATGGGCCCTCCTGGAGCAGAGAACCGGGGGGGGGGGGGGGGCTACCGTCTGAAATTGGGAAGCGGGGGGGGCCTCCACAAAGGGGGGCCTTTGAAAAAAAAAGAAGAAATAAAAAAATATATATATAAAAAAGGGGGGGTAGCAATCTGGGGACCTCTGGGTCCTTTAATAAAAAGAAAAAAGAAAGAAGAAATATATATATATATATATATATATTTTTTAAAAGGGGGGTTGCCATTTGGGGCCCTGGGGACCTCTGTGCCCTTTAATAAAAATAAAAAAATATATATATATATATATATATATATATATATATATATATATATATATATACAAAAATAAAAAAATTAACATTTATAAAAAAATAAAAAAAGGGGGTTTGCCACATGGGGCCCTGGGGACCTCTGAGCCCTTTAATAAATATATATATATTCAGGGATGGACTGGCCATTGGGACTACAGGGAGTTTCCCGATGGGCCGATGGCTCAGTGGGCCGGCTTCAGTGACAGCAGACCGCCACCCCCCTCCGCTCCTCTGTCTCTCCCTTCCCGCAGCACTCACCTCCTCTCCCTTCCCGCAGCGCTCACCTGGGGGGAACAGAGAAGAAGGGGGAGGACCAGAGGAGCAGGGACGATGACAGAGGAGCATGGGGGAGGGGACAGACAGCTGACTCAACAGCTATGGCCTGGGAGTTTCTCACTTCTGTCTAATCTTGTCCCATAAGGTGGGGCACCGAACTGATTATTTTCCTTGGGTGAAATAATGTCTAGCTTCCCCACTGGTACTGCCTATAAAAGTACCAGACGTTCTACTCTAATAAAGTAGAACGGCTAGTGGCTAGTGAAGGGGGAGAGGGGGCTTGGGTGGCCGGGGGGGGTTACGGGAGTTGTCCGGCCGCCATGGGAAAGACCTGTCAAAGTGGGCCTGTCTGGATGAAGTCCAGGGCCAAATTTTTGTCCCAGTCCAGCCCTGTATATATTTATATATATATATATATATATATATATATATATATATATATATATATATATATATATATATACAAATTAAAAATCAAATAATATAAACATTTTTTATTTATTTTTTATATAAAAAAAAGGGGGGTTGCCATCCGGGGCCCTGGGGACCTCTGGGCCCTTTAATAATTATATATATATATATATACTTGTATATAAAAAATAAATAAAAAAATATAAAAAATATATAAAAATAAAATAAAAAAAGGGGGGGGGGTTGCCACCTGGGGCCCTGTGGGCCTCCGGGCCCCTTACAGGTGTACTGCCTGTACCCCCCTGATGGCGGCCCTGGATACGTCTCCCACTCTCATGTTTGGCAATCACACTTTATAACAAAACACTCTTTCACTCCTCATATGGGTGTCATTGAATGCCTCAGTCAGGTATATAGATAGGTTCATCTTGCTTAGTGATAGACCATAGTCCTCTCACCACCTCCGAATGCCGTTGGATTCGGCCCTGACAGCTCTTTCGGTCAGGTTCAGTTTGGTTTGCAGTTGTGCCATAATCTTGCCATTTTCGGATGATGGTCTGTACAGTGCTCCATGAGATGTTGAAACATGGGGATATTTTTTATAACCTAATCCTGCTTTAAACATCTCCACAACTTTATCCCTGACCTGTCTGGTGTGTTCCTTGGCCTTTATGATGCTGGTTGTTCACTAAGGTTCTCTAACAAACCTCTGAGGGCTTCACAGAACAGCTGTATTTATACTGAGATTAAATTACACACAGGTAGACTCTATTTACTAATTAGGTGACTTCTGAAGGCAATTGGTTCCACCAGATTTTAGTTAGGGGTATCAGAGTAAAGCCTCGTACACACGATCAGATTTTCCACGGACAAAGCCTCAAGTCCTGTACACACGCTCGATTTTCACGGCGGTAAAAAGTCCGCTGTGAAAACCAAGGGCAAAGCCGAGAACCCGGCAGGAATACTGCCATGGAGCTCTGGCCTTGCAGTGTTTCCAATAGAGTATTAGTAAATCTGGCGGCAAAAAAGCCACCGGGAATCCCGACTGGAAAATAGAGAGCAGGTTCTCTATTTTCTCATCGAGATTCCCGGCAGTTTTCCTGACAGGAAAACTGCTAGGGAGCATACACACGTCCGGTTTTCCCGGCCAAAAGCTCTCTTGGCAGTCATGTGTATGAGGCTTCAGACTATTGACCAAAGGGCGTTGGGCAGGAACTTGTCTTGCATACAAACGGCACACAATTGTCGGCCAACAAACACGAACGTAGTTATGTACTATGTGTTTTTTTCAGCTCTTTAGCACCTTCTGCTAATGTTGTGTTTGGTGAGCATTGCTTCCGAGCATGCGTGTTTGTACTTTGGACTTTTGTCTGAAGGACTTGTGTACACACGATTGGAAAATCTACAACAGATCGCTGTCCACGGAAAATTTTAAAGCCTGCCATCCAACATTTGTCCGCGAAAAATCTGACAATTGTCCGAAGGAGTGTACAAACAGTTGGATTTTCGGCCAACAGGCTGTCAACACACAATTCTCGTCAGAAAATCCTTCCACTTCACAATTATGTGCCACTTTGTGTTGATCTATCACATAAAAGCCCAATAAAATACATTCACGTTTTTGGCTGTAACATGACAAAATGTAGATAATGTCAAGGGGTATGAATACTTTTTCAAGGCACTGTATGTGTTTTAAATATACTGTATACATTATGTACATGGGGCAGTGATATTTGCTTATTACATATACAAGCTCTGCTTCCTACTTAGTAGTGTTGAACAATGGTTGTGCCTTACAGACAACGCTGTATCCTGACCGAGGCCAACTAGGGCAGCACTTTGCAGGGGGGCAGCACAGAAAGAGTCCCCGCTAGCTTGCTCTACACTGTTAGTGTGCTTCTAATTTTGACTGTCCTATCATCCTGGACCACAAACCTTCCTCACTGTGATATATGTTTTCTGCTGCACCATTGGCATGGTTATATCTTCTTAGTCCTCTCCATAAAATTATCAGAAATGTGTGCTTAAAGTAGAACTATAAGCAACACTTTTTCATTTTGGATGGAGAAAGGGAGGGTTATAGCCCTGGTCAGTTTATTTTTTACCATCCCTGTGCCATTGCAGAGATTTCCTCTCACTTCCTGCCCCAAAGCCAAACAGGAAGTGAGAGGAAATCTATGCAAATTAAGGGACTTCATGCCCCCCCCCCAGGCGCTCAGAACTAGTGTCCCCACTCAAAATTTTCAGGGTGGGTTTTAAACAGCAAGGGGTGTGACCTTGACAGGAAGGGGTGGGTCATATTTAAATTAGGGGTGCACGAGTTTAGTCAGGCCTAGGGCAGCACAAAACCTAAATACACTATTGCTTACAGATCCTCATATCTCTGTGTATGCCTACTATTAGACTATACTAGCAATCATGTGATCTATTACCTAGATTCACGTAGGGCGGCGTATGTTTGAGCCGGCGTAGCGTATCGTATTTACGCTACGCCGCCCCAAGTTAGAGAGGCAAGTGCTGTATTCACAAAGCACTTGCGTCCTAAGTTACAGCGGCGTAGTGTAAATGTGCCGGCGTAAGCGCGCCTAATTCAAATTGGGAAGAGGTGGGCGTGTTTTACTATAATAAGGCATGACCCCACGTAATTGACGTTTTGAACGTACGACACATGCGCCGTCCGTGGACGTAACCCAGTGCGCATGCTCCAAATTACGCCGCAAAGACTCATTGGTTTCGACGTGAACGTAAATTACGGCCAGCCCCATTCACGGACGACTTACGCAAACAACGTAAAAATTTAAAAATTTCACGCGGTTCCGACGTTCATACTTAACATTGGCTGCTCCATCTTTTTGGTGGTTTATCTTTACGCCTGAAAACGCCTTACGTAAACGGCGTATGTTTACTGCGACGGGCAAGCGTACATTCGTGAATAGGCGTATCTCGCTGATTTACGCATTCTAGGCGTAAATCAGCGTACACGCCCCTAGCGGCCAGCGTAAACAGATAGCTAAGATACGATGGCGTAGGACGGCATATCTCAGTTTGAGCATACGCTTAAATGTAGGACGGCGCGGATTCAGAGTTACGACGGCGTATCTACTGATACCCCGGCTTAACTATACCTGAATCCGGCTATATAGCAAGAAATAGTTTTAACCTAAATTATATACTGATCAGCTATAATTTTATGACCCTCCAGTCCCACCTAATATTGAGTAGGTCTCTTTTTTTGCCCCTAAAGCAGCCCTTTTGCTGCCAAAATGACCAGTTGAGGCATGGATGCAACTAGAACTGCCTTTGTATGCGGTGGCACCAAACTGTCAGCAGCAGATGCTTTAAGTCCTGTAATCTGGGTGGTGGGGCCTCTATCAGACTTGCTTCTCTGGCACATCTGACAGATGTATGATTTGAATGAGATATGCAGAGTCATATGCAGAGTCAACATCTTAAACTCATTGTTGTGTTCCTCAAGCCAATCTTGAACCATTTTTGCAGTTTGGCAGAGAGCAAAATCTAGCAGGTTATAAACTGCAGCTATATAAAGACACAGTGGGGAGGATTCCTCCATCCTCGAATGTGTGGATTCGAGTCAGATTTTTTCATTAAACACGCTGGTTGTACGAAAAGAACTGACTCATATTTGGTCAGCATAAGAAGAGATTTCTCTAAAGATGGGGTATTTAACCCATAGGCCCCGTACACACGTCCGAGAAACTCGACGGGCAAAACACATCGTTTTGCTCGTCGAGTTCCTTGTGAAGCCGCCAAGGATCTCGGCGAGCCAAGTTTCCCCATTGACTAACGAGGAAATAGAGAACATGTTCTCTATTTGGCTCGACGAGTTCCTCGTTGGTTTCCTCGGCCAAAAGTGTACACACGACCGGGTTTCTCGGCAGAATACGGCTCCGATCGAGTTTCTGGCTGAAACTCGGTTGTGTGTACGGGGCCTTAGACATCTATCACCAGTACAGCTTTCCCCTCACCTCCATTGCCTGTGACAAATTAAAAAGTTTGGATGTTCTATCACTTCTCTGTACTGGAGACCTTGGTCAACTGGACAACTGGAAAGGCTCAAACCCCAGTGGAGAAAGCAATAAAAACCTGACAGGAAATCTAACCTTTTTACATTCTTTCCAAAACAAAAGAAATTGGCTTTACATACTAATGATATGATTTGATAGATGCCAAAGTGTTGATTCATGCAAACCTCGAATTTTACTGACAGGCCCACTTCCATTGAGATGCACCATTTTTCGAATTCTATTACCTATGCCTACAAATGTGTTTACTGTAGCTATATCTTTAGTTTTCATCACTAATTATGTATAGGTAACAGGATAGCATCTGACAGATGTATGATTTGAATGAGATATGCAGAATCATATGCAGAGTCAACATCTTAAACTCATTGTTGTGTTCCTCAAGCCAATCTTGAACCATTTTTGCAGTGTGGCAGAGAGCATTATCTGCCTGAAAAAGGACACTGCCATCAGGGAATACCGTTTCCATGAGGGGGTACCGGCAAAAATGTTTTGGTAGGTGGTACGTGTCAAGTAACATCCACATGAATGGCAGGAGCCAAGGTTTTCCAGCATCACATTGCCCAAAGCATCACACTGCCTCCATTGGCTTACCTTCTTCCCATCCTAGTGCCATCTTTTCCCCAGGTAAGCAACGCGTACGCACCCGTTCATCCAGATGATGTAAAAGAAAATAGGATTCATCGGACCAGGCCACCTCCTTCCCTTGTTCCATTGTCCAGTTCTGATGCCCACATGCCCTTTGTAGGTGCTTTTAGCTGTGGACACAGGTAAGCATGGGCACCTAGACCGGTCTGTGGCATTGCAGCCAAAACTGCGATGCTAATTTTTTCGCCATTCAACACATCAACTTCAAGGACAACATGTTTACTCATGTGCATAGGTGCTTATTATATCCCACCAACTTTCAGATGCCAGTGTAACAAGATAATTAATGTTAAGGTTAAGGGATGCTCATTGCACCAGTTGATGTTTTTTCTGTTTGTGTATCAGTGACATTTCATTAACTTCCTACTCCAAAGAAACATAAGCAGGGGCGGCCCGTCTATTAAGGGGTCATGAACGCCGCCCCCTCCATCACACCTCCTCCTATATGTAGAACAGATAGATTCATGCATAGCATAGAATCTATCCATGCCCTTATTCAGGCATCCGAACACTTTTCGGACGCCGGGCACCTGAATTACAGTGGCGGGGTGTTTTTTCTAAGCATCTGATTAGAGTCATGGCTCTAGTAGGCTTCAAAAAAGGTGGACCTGGAGCATTGCGATCAAAGTCCACTCTGGTGTGTTAGAAAAGCAAATGAATATTTGCTTTTCTAACACTGAACTGCCTCTCCACCAATCATGAAGCGTGGGTCTAACACCCGTCACCTGATTGGCTGAAGGCAAAGGCAATCCTATTGGATGCCTAGCAGAAGGGACGAAGAGGCGCACGGGAAGCATGGAGGACACAGGAGCCGTCGCCTGACGTGCTTCTTGTCCCACAGCTCACTGCCGTCACCCACTGCCTGACCTGCCACCAAGATGGGGTAAGTGCCGGTCAGAGAAACATAAGCAGGGGCGGCCCGTCTATTATGGGGTCATGGACACCGCCCCCTCCATCACACCTCCCCCTATATGTAGAACAGATAGATTCATGCATAGCATAAAATCTATCCCTGCCCTTATTCAGGCATCCAAACACTTTTTGGACGCCGGGCACCTGAATTACAGTGGCGGGGTGTTTTTTTGAAGCATCTGATTAGAGTCATGGCTCTAATAGGCTTCAAAAAAGGTGGACCCGGAGCATTGCGATCGAAGTCCACTCTGGTGTGTTAGAAAAGCAAATGAATATTTGTTTTTCTAACACTGAACTGCCTCTCCACCAATCAGGAAGCGTGGGTCTAACACCCGTCACCTGATTGGCTGAAGGCACAGGCAATCCTGACCCGCCACCAAGATGGGGTAAGTGCCGGTCAGACAGTGAGTGGGCGGGCAGGTGGGTGGGGGTCACCATGAGGGTGCATTTGATGGGGCACAGTGGCTGCATTTGATGGGCACAGTGGCTGCATTTGATGGGGCACAGAGGCTGCATATGATGGGCACAGTGGCTGCATTTGATGAGCACAGTAGCTGCGTTTGATGGGCACAGTGGCTGCATTTGATGGGGCACAGTGGCTGCATTTGATGGGCACAGTAGCTGCATATGATGGGCACAGTGGCTGCATATGATGGGGCACAGTGGCTGAATTTGATGGGGCACAGTGGCTGCATTTGATGGGCACAGTGGCTGTATATGATGGGCACAGTGGCTGCATTTGATGGGCACAGTGGCTGCAAATGATGGGCACAGTGGCTGCATTTGATGGGCACAGTGGATGCAATTGATGGCACAGTGGCTGCATTTGATGGGCACAGTGGCTGCATTTGATGGGCACAGTGGCTGCATTTGATATGGCACAGTGGCTGCATTTGATGGACACAGTGGCTGCATATGATGGGCACAGTGGCTACATATGATGGGGCACAGTGGCTGATTTGATGGCACAGTGGCTGCATTTGATGGGCACAGTGGCTGCATTTGATATGGCAAAGTGGCTGCATTTGATGGGGCACAGTGGCTGCATTTGATGGACACAGTGGCTGCATATGATGGGCACAGTGGCTACATATGATGGGGCACAGTGGCTGCATTTGATGGCACAGTGGCTGCATTTGATGGCACAGTGAGGCTGCAATAGATGTTTTTTTTTTCCCCAGCATTTTTCTGAATTTTCAATTCACGCATGGTCCCTGCGGTTGAACAGAAATTGATCTACTGACCGACTTCTGTTCAACCACCATGTTGGAATTTAGACAATTAAAATCTAGCAGGTTATAAACTGCAGCTATATAAAGACACAGTGGGGAGGATTCCTCCATCCTCGAATGTGTGGATTCGAGTCAGATTTTTTCATTAAACACGCTGGTTGTACGAAAAGAACTGACTCATATTTGGTCAGCATAAGAAGAGATTTCTCTAAAGATGGGGTATTTAACCCATAGGCCCCGTACACACGTCCGAGAAACTCGACGGGCAAAACACATCGTTTTGCTCGTCGAGTTCCTTGTGAAGCCGCCGAGGATCTCGGCGAGCCAAGTTTCCCCATTGACTAACGAGGAAATAGAGAACATGTTCTCTATTTGGCTCGACGAGTTCCTCGTTGGTTTCCTCGGCCAAAAGTGTACACACGACCGGGTTTCTCGGCAGAATACGGCTCCGATCGAGTTTCTGGCTGAAACTCGGTTGTGTGTACGGGGCCTTAGACATCTATCACCAGTACAGCTTTCCCCTCACCTCCATTGCCTGTGACAAATTAAAAAGTTTGGATGTTCTATCACTTCTCTGTACTGGAGACCTTGGTCAACTGGACAACTGGAAAGGCTCAAACCCCAGTGGAGAAAGCAATAAAAACCTGACAGGAAATCTAACCTTTTTACATTCTTTCCAAAACAAAAGAAATTGGCTTTACATACTAATGATATGATTTGATAGATGCCAAAGTGTTGATTCATGCAAACCTCGAATTTTACTGACAGGCCCACTTCCATTGAGATGCACCGTTTTTCGAATTCTATTACCTATGCCTACAAATGTGTTTACTGTAGCTATATCTTTAGTTTTCATCACTAATTATGTATAGGTAACAGGATAGCCCCCCTCCCTTTTTGGTGTGTGCCTCTGCATCATGATGAGACCCATTCTGCATGATACAAGATGGCTTTTGTCTTGCATTGCCTCCTCTATGTTTGAAGTCGGGAGGCCTCAGACAAGCCAATTGTTCTTTTCAGAAGCCTAGAGGGGATATTTGACTTTGTTCTATAGAATGACACACACAGACATTCCTCCTCTGTGGCTAAGACTAGCCTCCAGCCTTAGATTTCCTCGCTAGAAGACCGGTCGGACCGGTCGATCCAGAGCTCATGTTCCTGAGCCGATTGCAAGCTTCACAACTCATAGCCCCAGGGATTGTTGTCAGAGAAAAATAACACCTCTCAGCGACAGCTGTGGCGGCTCGGCATGCAAGAGGAATTCTATGTGACATGTTTAGGGGCTGTGAGGACTTGTCCATGAAGGTGGGGTCAGTCGCTCTTCCATATTTTACGCCTTGCAGTCGCAAAACACACAATCTTCTCTGAACAGGGGAGATCTCTTAATTGCAGCCTACCAAACCCATGTAGCACTTTCATCTACTGACAGATGTACCAAGCACATCCTGAAAGATTAAAACCCTACTGAATTATAGGCGAATATTAATCACAGGGCTGCGTCTCGTAAAATACCATTTACATTTGCATAGGAGGCAAGATGTGTAAAGGATCAAGTATGGACTTTTACAGCACCCAATGTACTTGTATATTTGGAATACAGTTCTATACACCTTTTTAAGATATACCTTATATGGAAAGAATTCAGATCACAGCTTTAAAATATGACATATTTAGAGAACAGTGATGTCACTCCTACAACGACACTCAACATGAGTCCCCAGTGTCAACTACTTTCAAAACAGGGCCAATATATTTTGGGGTGGCTGTTTCTGGAAAAATAATAGGTGAGGGTTCTGATACAGGAGTTAGATTTAGAGTCAGAGATTGGTTTATGACTCTCATGATTAATGAGAAGATGTCTAGTATTCTCCATGACTCCCACGCCAAATTCCTCAAGATATGGGGCCCATGGTGGTCCTACACTCTTCTCACTTTGCATCCGACCATCCTAGGCCTCGCTAACTGACCTCCTCTTCCCTCCCAGCCTGGGGGAACCTCTTTCCTACCTATTCTAACTATTCGTCACCTCTTTTTCCTTCTCTTTCTTTCTCATCCCTTGTGTCCCCCCTTTGTCATCCCCTCCCCCCCTCTCCCATTTTTGTTTTTTGCTTGCTCGTATGACCCCGACCTCCGTTTTGCTTTTCCAAAATTTTTGTGGACTGCTCCACACCTCAACCCCTGAGCAATTAACTTTAGTCACCCCATGTTTACCCCCGGCCTTGGCCGGAGGATTGTTGATGTTCGACAATTTTTACTAGCAAATATGTTACCAATGTGTATGATTAAGCTGTACCATGTTATGCTTACTGCTCATATCCCCTGTGTGGGATCATTACAGTTTTGAAATGGAACTTGATTAAATATGCATCATCACAGGGTGACTACCTACTGTGAATGCATCAGTATAGGTGTGCCAGTATAATGGAAAGTGGAAACTAAGACTAGAAAAAAATTGACTTTTGGCGGCACACGGGTAACGAATATAAAAATCTATAGATATTTATTATAAAGACAGGTATAAAAAAAAAGTATCTAGACTAATAGTACAACATTACATCAACATAGGAACCCAACATGTATTCCAAAAACACTCCCAAAACCTTATACTAATTCAGATACGTTCACACCATGAAAATGCATAAGCATCAAATCGTGTAGAGAAGTAAATATAAGGTTTGTATTCTTGAAAGTGGGTCCGGTATACAGGATATTAGTTCTTGCTTTGCTCAACATGTTTCGCGTAAAAACGATTCATCAGGAGCATGGAAATAGACAGGTCATGCTACATCGGTGAACACAGGCCTGAATGTCACCATTAGGGCTGTATATATTTGGTGCTGGCCCAGACAACCAGCTGGGTTTCTTAACGCTCGTTAAATAAGCAGTAAGGGGTTAATCGGACAGCATCTGCTGGTAAGCAGAAGGAAGGGACAGGGAGAAGATTCCTCAATGTAGTAAGTAGCCCAGATAGTGGAATGTAGATCCGGTACACTAGCTGGATGGGGCATAAAATAGCACAGAGGGACAGTGGTAGCTAGGGTCATCCAGTGTGTAGGTAAATTGCAGAGGAAGAAGGAAGAGTGTCCTTCACGGTGCCTCTCCTGTAGGCAGCATGCAGGAGAGGCACCGTGAAGGACGCTCTTCCTTCTTCCTCTCAAATTTACCTACACACTGGACGACCCTAGCTACCACTGTCCCTCTGTGGATGAATGACTGGGCAGACATTGCTATTTTTTGCCCCGTCCATCTAGTGTACCGGATCTACATTCCACTATCTGGGCTACTTACTACATTGAGGAATCTTCTCCCTGTCCCTTCATTCTGCTTACCAGCAGATGCTGTCCGATTAACCCCTTACTGCTTTTTTAACGAGCACTAAGAAACCCAGCTGGTTGTCTGGGCCAGCGCCATATATATACAGCCTTAATGGTGACATTCAGGCCTGTGTTCACAGATGTAGCACGACCTGTCTATTTCCATGCTCCTGATGAAGCGTTTTAACGCAAAACATGTTGAGCAAAGCAAGAACTAATATCCTGCATACCGGACCCACTTTCAAGAATACAAATCTTATATTTACTTCTCTACACGATTTGATGCTTATGCATTTTCATGGTGTGAACGTATCTGAATTAGTATAAGGTTTTGGAAGTGTTATTGGAATACATGTTGGGTTCCTATGTTGATGTAATATTGTACTATTAGTCTAGATACTTTTTTTTATACCTATCTTTATAATAAATAACTATAGATTTTTATATTTGTTACCCGCGTTCCACCAAAAGTCCAATTTTTTCTAGTCTTCATTAGAATCATTACAGTTGTTCTCACTTCTCATATAATTCAATAAAAAAAATTGTACAAGAGATTGGTTTAGGGGTTGGGTTAGGTTAGCTTAGGGCAGGGGTGCCCAACCGGTGGCCCGGGGGCCACATGTGGCCCGCGGAGCCCTCTGATGTGGCCCGCGACCTCTTGCTCTCTTATGGAATAGAATACTGTTATTAAAGGTCAGTTTATTACTAAATCACAGTGTATATATGGGCATATCTGTTCTATCTGTTCTGCAGTGGTTACTGGGCAGAGCAGTGCACCTGCGGGTTACCTGCACTGAGCCATAGACTTCTGTTATTACCTGCAAGGCAAGTTTGGTGAGCTTTCTGAAAGTGTACCAAACCTGCAGAATATAATCGAAGTCTATGGCAAAGTGCAGAAAAGCCAAAGGTACATTGCGTTGCACCCGCGGTGCGGGTAAACCACAGGGTGCATCAGGGTGAACGCAGCCTTGGGCCCCTTTCACACAGTCAGTCCGACCCAATTGGACCCTCCTTTCACCTCTAAGGAGTGTCAGATGTACACCGACTTGTGTTCTACCTTGAGTCCTAATCCGGCAAAAAAAAAAGAGAGTTTAGTAGACTTTGTTTGTGTCCGTTCTGCATATGCAGAGCAGACACGGACCTGCCATGCGCCCGCTCAGCTCATTGTGGTCCACGACTGCTTACCGAGTCGCTTAACTAGTAGCCGACCGCGCACCGTCATTATACGGCGGCAGGTCGGCTCTCCTGGGCGAGAGCCCGTAGCTATACGTCCTATCGTATAGCCGCCACTAGGGGGCGCGTGCGCGCCGCCGGAGGCGCGCGCGCGCGCTCCCCGCTCGCCCCCGACTCCCGTGCGTGTGCCCGGCGGGCGCGATCGCCGCCGGGCACACGCGATCGCTCGGTACAGAGCGGGGAACGGGAGCTGTGTGTGTAAACACACAGCTCTCGTTCCTGTCAGCAGGGGAAATGCTGATTTTCTGTTCATACAATGTATGAACAGAAAATCAGTGTTTCCCCTAGTGAGGCCACCCCCCCCCCCCCACAGTAAGAACACACCCAGGCATACTTAACCCCTTCCCCGCCCCCTAGTGTTAACCCCTTCACTGCCAGTGGCATTTTTATAGTAATCTAATGCATTTTTATAGCACTGATCGCTATAAAAATGCCAATGGTCCCAAAAATGTGTCAAAAATGTCCGAAGTGTCCGCCATAATGTCGCAATACCGAAAAAAAAATCGCTGATCGCCGCCATTACTAGTAAAAAAAATATTAATAAAAATGCCATAAAAATACCCCCTATTTTGTAAACGCTATAACTTTTGCGCAAACCAATCAATAAACGCTTATTGCGATTTTTTTTACGAAAAATATGTAGAAGAATACGTATCGGCCTAAACTGAGGAAAAAAAAAGTTTTTTTATATATTTTTGGGGGATATTTATTACAGCAAAAAGTAAAAAATATTCATTTTTTTCAAAATTGTCGCTCTATTTTTGTTTATAGCGCAAAAAATAAAAAACGCAGAGGTGATCAAATACCACCAAAAGAAAGCTCTATTTGTGGGAAAAAAAGGACGCCAATTTTGTTTGGGAGCCACGTCGCACGACCGCGCAATTGTCTGTTAAAGCGACGCAGTCCCGAATCGCAAAAAGTACTCTGGTCTTTAGGCAGCAATATGTTCCGGGGGGTAAGTGGTTAAGTGGCCCTCATGCTTCAAAAGGTTGGGCACCCCTGGCTTAGGGTGTACTAATGCTAGGCACAGCTGGTGTGTACCATGTCCAAGCGCAATTTTTCCCCTGTCCACTCCCCCTCCTGCCTGCCCTCCTTTTGTGCCAGGCCTATTTCCAAGGCTTTGTTGGGGGGAATCAACTTCAGAGAAAAAGTAATGGAAAATCTTAAACAGAGACACAGACAGCAATGGAAATCTAATGGGGGTCCAAGCTGTCTTCTAAGCTTTAGTACAAGTGCAGACTCTGTTCCTGTTGGGGAATTTTCTTTATTTGTTCTCACCCAAAGAGAGAGTAAGGGGAACTCTCCCCTGTAGAGACCCATTCAGTAGTAAAAACATGAACATGGTTCTAAGGCAGGAACCGGCTGAGGTTTGATCCGTTGATGGGAAGGTTGAATGTACCAAGTTGATTGATCGATCAACTTGAGTATAACCAGCATGCCCGATTCTTGTGATTATCGCTAGCGGCTGCTATAGCTGCTAGCGATAATCACTATCTTCTCTTGGCAGGGACCGATTCATCTACCCGCGACCCATCAGGAGAAGACAGTTGCTGATTACCCTACAAAACACTGTCTGTGTTGATAGGGGAACCATGCAGATTCCTTTCCTGCGACCCGTGGTTGCAAGAAAGAAATGTTCACTGTGTATGGCTGGCCTAATGTACACACACTCGGAATTTCCGACAACAAATGTTTGACGGGAGCTTGTTGTCGGAAATTTCCGACCGTGTGTATGCTCATTCGGACAATTTCTGTCGGAATTTCCGACAACAAAGATTTGAGAGCTGGCTCTCAAATTTTCTGACAAAGAAAGGCGTTCTCGTAAATTTCGATCGTGTGTGGACAATTCTGACGCACAAAATTCCATGCATGCTCTAAATCAAGTACGAGATGGAAGCGCTCGGTCTGGTAAAACTGGTGTTCGTAATAGAGATAACACATTCGCCACGCTGTAACGGACTGAAAAGCACAAGGCTGAAAAGCCCGAATCGTCTCTCACCAAACTTCTACTAACATGACTGGTTTCGAACTCCCCTTTAATAGTGCCGTTGTACGTGTTGTACGTGACCGCGTTCTTGGTGTTCGGAATTTCCGACAACATTTGTGTGACCGTGTGTATGCAAGACAAGTTTGAGCCAACGTCCGTCGGAAGAAAATCCACGGTTTTGTTGTCGGAA
Source organism: Rana temporaria (assembly GCF_905171775.1). Taxonomy (NCBI): domain Eukaryota; kingdom Metazoa; phylum Chordata; class Amphibia; order Anura; family Ranidae; genus Rana; species Rana temporaria. Next base: position 122,118,074 of record NC_053497.1, read on the forward strand.
TATACGATCATCTGTACGCGGCATAAGACTTTCCCACCTTTTAACAAAAAAAGTTTTGGCTGGAGATTAACTCTATATTAGGCTGGCCATAGACATTCAGTCAGGAGGCTGAGAAGAAATTAAAGTATTCCTCCATCCACAATCCAATCCTCCCGCTGTGCCAATTATTGTATTCTCCTCCTCCAATTGGCTGCAGCCACTGATTATCAAAAGTTATCAAACATTCCAATTCACCAGAAGTCAATCAGAGCAACTTCTGTCGAGTGGGAACTGCCATACATGGGTTGAAATTCAGACAGTCCTTATTGAACCAGCGAAATTTTGATCCATCTAGAATTAGGTGTTATGGTGAGGTTAAGGGATAGTTGATAGGGGTTAAGTGCGTTTTCCCACACAATTATTTTGCTTTCCCCATGACTCACAATCCAGAAACGTCATTGCAGCACTGGATGAAAGATGTAAGGGTCTGTCAGAAGTCCAGAAACTCATTGACCTTTCATACACATGTAGCACTACCCCTAGTGGTTTAGATTTTGGGTTTGCACATTACCTCTAAGTTCGTTGTCTTGGGAGAGATGTCTGTAGTAATTGGAATGTCCACACAAGATGTAAAACCTTCAACTGTAGGCTTTATTTTTCGTTGCATAAACTTGTGAAGGAAGTAGAGTGTGTAGAGAGAAGGGGAAGGTTCAGGTACGTGGTACAGAATGCACATTAGTATTAAAAGTTCCACTCAATCCTGAGTGGGTATTGCTCACCCGGATAGACCCCTCTCTCATGGCCCAGCAGCCGGGATGATGCACGGACAGCACAGGAACGGTCTCTCTCAAAATATGAGTGTTGCGCTGATACCAACATTTGTTGCTGTAAATACAATAAGTGCCAATAATACCAAGTACACAAATTAAAACAATAAGAGATATCAATCAATAAGTGCAAAATGAAAAATTGCAGAGTGAGTAACCTTTCTAATATTAAAACCATATATACCGTATTTATCGGCGTATATCGCGCACTTTTTTGCCCTGAAAATCAGGGCAAAATCGTGGGTGCGCGATATACGCCGATACCCGCTTTCCCGCGCCGAGTTTTGAATACTGTGCCGACATATACCGAGCGCAGTACACTCGGGTATAGTCGGCCAGTCTCGGCTTCTTCCGCGGGCACGTCCTGGACGTACAGGACGTGAGCGCGACAGTTGCCGAGCCTGCCCGGGTGTACTGCGCTCGGTATATGCTGGCGCAGTATTCAAAACTCGGCACGGGAAACGAGCGGGGAGGACGCGAGGACGCCGGACCCGACGAAGAGGACACCCGAAGCCGCAGACGGACGCCGGATTCGCCGATGGACGCCGCGCAAGACACCAAAACTGTAAGTACAAAAAACTCTTTTTTTTTCACAGGAATGGGGGCAACTTTAGGGGTGCGCACTATACGCGGGAGCGCGCTATACCCCGATAAATACGGTAGGTAATAGTGAAAGGGGAAAATTATATATAATAGTGTCACAACTAGTTCCAAAAAGTCCTTTGTTCAGCTACAGTTTAGTGCAATAGGCTTGGATAGGAAACAGGAACAGTCTCTGCCACAGATCATGATAGTACACGGAATGAATATTCAGGAATCCTCTGCCACAGGATTTAAAGTCCCGAACTTCTTGCCTTAAAGTCAAAGAGCCTTTAAGCCAATCCGGCGGGCTGTAAGGTATTATAGGTTAACGGTGCATCCTTCAAGAAGTTACCAGACCTCTCCCAAAGTACCAGCCTTCTGCTCGGTCCTTCCCAGGACAGGTCCTCCCCTGGCTCCTTCATTGAGTGGCCTCTTCCCACAGGACAGACAGCACAGGATCACCTCCAAAGCGTAGGCCCCAGCCAGGATACTGGACCTACTTCACAGAAACACAGCCTCAGACCAGCGTGGTCCCAAGACTGAGATCACACACACTCACCTCGCACCAGGAGGGCCAAGAGGTGAAGGACCCCAAAAACAGTGTCTGCCCCTTAAGTATCCCCTCCCAGCATGCACAGCGGGGTCACCACTCCCATTGTACTGCTGCCGATGAGGAACACTCAATACACCATGGTTCACCTGCGTTTCAACATGGGCCTGAAGTGGCAATGCCACCCACGGGCAACAAAGGAAAAATACTACCAGGCAGTACCACAGCCAGAACAGAGGCAAATTTGTTTTAATTCACTATAGTCCATGGCCCGGATTCAGAAACAAGATACGACGGCGTATCTCCTGATACGCCGTCGTATCTCTGAGTGCGGGCCGTCGTATCTATGCGCCTGATTCAGAGAATCAGTTACGCATAGATATCCCTAAGATCCGACTGGTGTAAGTGTCTTACACCGTCGTATCTTAGGCTGCATATTCACGCTGGCCGCTAGGTGGCGCTTCCGTATAGTTACACAAGGAATATGCGTTTGCGTTAGGCTTTTTCCGGCGTAAAGTTACCCCTGCTATATGAGGGGTATGTGCGGCTTATCCTATGTTAAGTATGGCCGTCGTTCCCGCGTCGAATTTTGTAAATTTTATGCCATTTGCGTAAGTCGTTCGCGAATAGGGCTTTGCGTAAGTTACATTCACGTTGATACCAATGAGGCTTTGCAGCGGATTTTCGAGCATGCGCACTTGCATGCGCATGCGCCGTTCACATAAAATGTAAAATGCGCAGGGTCAAGTCAAATTTAAATAAAACACGCCCCCAACATCCCCATTTGAATTAGGCAGGCTTACGCCAACACACATACGTTACGTCGCAGTAACTAAGGGCGCAAGTTCTTTCTACATACGGAACTTGCGCCCAAAGTTAGGGCGGCGTAACGTAACTGAGATACGTTACGCCAGCAGAAAGATCCGCTGATCTTTCTGAATCTGGCCCCATGTGTTTGGGGTGAGGGCAGGGGTGTTCATTTCCTAAATATTTTGTGCTAGAAGGTGTCCAGGTGTCCTTTTCCATTTTAGGTTGGCCAGTATACATATTGTATAAGTTAAAAAGGGAGGCCAGCAATGTAACATCTGTCATATATGAAAATCATGCTGGGAGTAACAATCTTGTACTTATAAAATCAAAACCTAGGTGTGCGCAGGGGATGTGCCCAGTGTTACCAACCGCCAGTATTTTTACTGGCAGCCAGTAAAAAACAGGCAATTTTCATTCATTTATAATAGTGTGTGTATGTGTATGTATGTATGTATGTATGTAAACTTTGGGGTGCACACCCTAATTTAATAGGCTGCGCACACATATGCCTATATATTAGGAGAATTGTAAAGTAGAACTTTTCCTATTGTAGCTGTAAAACAGAAATTATATTTGGTATTTCAAAGCTGTAGAATATAATCATTACTTGGAGAAAAGGGATGTCACTTTTGTGAAATTCCAATTTCGAGATGATAATATTATTACTCCTGAAATATGTCACTTTTTTTTTGAAAAAATAAGAAATATCATATCTTGAATAAATTGATGTCACTCATGTAAAATAAATGGTATAGTATATGAGACGTATTTGTAAAATTAGGGAAATATTTATATGGGCTCACTAAACAGTATATTACCATGAGATGTATTTAAAATTAGCTAAATTAGGACAAATACTAGTTGACATATTTGGCTATGTCCAAAAGAAAGGTAGGCAGCCCTGTTTGGAAACATAATGGCGAATACGCAGTTTTAATCAATAGTGAATAGTTGCTTTCCATTTCCATTGAGGTGTGGGGGGAGGGGGGTAATTAGTGTTTTTTCACATGTGAATTGGATATATATATTTAAACTAAAAGCCTATTGTTAAAACAAGGCAAGGCTTTGTTTTTACACAATCTGCCTTTGTAGGAATATGCATCTTGCCCTAAAGGCAGCTAAAACCCTCAAACAGATTGAGCTCTTCAATAGCTGCTGAGCACAAGATGGCCACTGTCTGTAAGGAAGTGTCACTTTCCTGGGATTTCTGATTGGCCTTCCCTTAAAGAGACAAAAAAATAAAAAGAATAATAAATAAATAAATGAATACATAAATAAAAGCAAAGCTTGGATCCCTAGCACATGGCGTTTCAAATATGCACAGCTACGTAATGCTGCGAAAGCTCAATTTGTGGGAGATGCCGTCCAACTACAACATTTTAAACTGGAAGCGGCTTTGTTAGACCCGGTTCATGGTAAATTGGTCTCTAGGTATTATATGGTCCTGTATCCTGGCAATTTTGATATGACTGAGAGGGCCAATGGCCATTGGTCTGCCATTGCGTCAGAGTTGTCAGATGAACCGTAGAGTGAGGTATGTTCCACGTATCTACCCACAGTTATTGCCTCCACTGATAGGATGATTCAATTGCGATACTTACACCAGACATATTATACTCCTGCACGTCTATTCCTTATGCATACAAGGGAATCCACGCTGTGTCATAAATGCCGATTGTATGAGGGTACTTTTTTTTCCTATGGTGTGGGAGTGTTCCAAGGTGAGGCCTCTCTGGTCCCATGTGACAGAGTTTATAGCTGATACTTTTGGCTTCCCGAACATGTGTAACCCCCCTTTAGGCCTTTCTGGAGTTATTTAGGAAGAGGAGTTGGACATGGCTACCAAATTATTTCTCTGACTCCTTTTCTTCTATGTTCGAAAGCTTATAGCTAGAAGATAGATTTACAGAGAAGCTTTAACTTTGGAGATTTGGGAAAAAAAGCGGAGCTTCCCCTTTACTGAATGACATATGAGGCCCGTAGGTCCCCAAAAAAATGTAGGAAGGTGTGGTTTTGCTGGATCGATTCTAAGAAAACTCTGGTGGATGAACCTGATAGTAAGGTGAACAAGGGATAAAGGCATGGAGGGACTGTGGAGCTATGGTTGGGCAGTGGGACTGGGGGACCGACAGGGCTGGTGCTACCACTAGGCAAACTGCTGCCTTGGGCACCCGGCCACTGATTACATAGTTACATAGTTAGTCAGGTTGAAAAAAGACACAAGTCCATCTAGTTCAACCATAAAAAAAAAAAAAAAAATATCGTACAATCCCATATACCCAATTCTATACCCACAGTTGATCCAGAGGAAGGCAAAAAAAAAAACAGCAGAGCATGATCCAATTTGCTACAGGAGGGGAAAAAAATCCTTCCTGATCCCCCGAGAGGCAATCGGATTTTCGATGGATCAACTTTACCTATAAATGTTAGTATCCAGTTATATTATGTACATCTAGGAAAGTATCCAGAAATTTCTTAAAGCAATCTACTGAGCTGGCCAGAACCACCTCTGGAGGGAGTCTATTCCTCATTTTCACAGCTCTTACTGTGAAGAAACCTTTCCGTATTTGGAGATGAAATCTCTTTTCCTCTCTGATGTTTCTACTCTCTTCTTTCTGCAGCAAGCAACTAAGTCTCAGCATCAGCAGGCAGCCACTGCTCTGTTCGCACATAGTGTCAGTGGTGCAGTGGCGTCGGAGGACAGTGTCTGTGTCCCGACTCCCGAATGAATGGAAGCAAGCTAACATTAATTGATAGATACTGGTAGGCTGCATTTGATGGGCACTAGTAGTTTGCATTTGATGGGCACTGGAGAGGCTACATTTGATGGGCGTTGGTGAGGCTGAATTAATGGGCGCTGGTAGGCTGCATTGATGGGTGCTGGTAGGCTGCATTGATGGGCGCTTCATTAAAAAGGTGGGGTTTATATGGGCAGGGAAAAGGGTGTGGAGTCAGGGGTGGAGCCAAGGGGAGTAGCAAAAAGATAGTTTTTGTCAGTGGTTACTTATCTGAGAGGTAGAAATAGCTCATTGCTCAAGGAACCTCTAGCAACTTTTGAATGAACCTTGGTTGAGAAAGACTGCTCTAGTATTTATTTTTCAATGATCCTGAATGTGAGCCTGTACCTGAAGAAATTAAATGGTTGTGACTTGTTATGGATCATTCACTCAAGATTGGGTAAAGATCCTTAGGATGCCAGATACCACTCACCAACTGAATATGGGGAAATAAGTATAGTCGTTGGTTCGAATCCCACCCACGAGACTACCTGCATGGAGTTTGCATGTTCTCCTTGTGCCTGCGTAGGTTTCCTTTGGGTACTCTGGTTTCCTCCAACACTCCAAAGACATGCTGATAGGTTAATTGGCTTCCGTCTAAATTGGCCCTAGTATGTGTATGTATGAATTTGAGTTAGGGACCTTGGATTGTAAGCTCTTTGAGGGCAGAGACGGATGTGAGCGTATAATATGTAAAGCGCTGGGTAAATTGACAGCGCTATATAAGTACCTAAAATAAATAAATATGTGAAAATTTCAGGTTTTTGTGATGGTTTCCCTACAGGATAAACCAGCACTTGGGGGATGTATCTGAACTGACCCTATCCCACTCCCACCGGGGGGATGAAATAATCATGAAAGTGTGTATTACCATGACCATGTTAACTTTGGGCTGGGTAGTCGGGGGCAGTAAAATCGCAGCTCAACAGCCTGGTTTTACCACGTCTTATGCCTAGTACACAGGATCAGTTTTCCTTTGGCTGGGAAAACCGGGCGTGTGTATGCTCCTTAGCCATTTTCCCGACAGGAAAACTGCCGTTTAAAAAATGAGAACATTTGCTAAGGAAAACACTGCGAGGGAGCATACACACGGCCGGTTTTCCCGACCAAAGCTCTCCTGCCGGTTTTCCTGTCAGGAAAACCGTCCGTGTTTACAGGGGAAAAGGGACCGAGCCGGTTCTCGGTTTTCCCGGCAGTCTTTTGACCATCGGGAAAACTGATCGTGTGTACTAGGCATTATAATTTATGGCGAAATTTTGGATTTTAAGTGATACCTTTATTAACTAACTTTTTTTTAAACACATTAGGGTTCTTTGTCAGACAACTGTTAGCCAACAAGGACATAAGTGAAAATAGAAAAATTCAGCGCTGGGAAATAACAATCAATAATGAAAATATATATGCAAGCCAGCACTGTGAATGTATTCATAAAACAATTCCCAAAGTGTAAAAAAGAAGAAAAGTGCAGCGCAAAATTACAAGTAAATAAATAAAAATAAAAAATATAATGTCCAAGTATAGAATATAGTGTCCTTAAATAAACAAATCCGGCAGGGGTGAGAGTGAAGAGGAGGCACCAGAGGAAAATCCACCACCAAGGTAAAGATGGACTCTCACCTCATTGCTTCGACCCATATAGAGTCACAAAGCATATCAGCATCCAAATCTCAGTCAGGACCAGCCTCCAGCTTTAACACCATATCACATCGATATCCGCAGATCACCATAAAAGAAAAACACAAAGATCTAAGTGCTCTCTGTATGTACCGGGGATTTTAATAAGGAAAAAATGGTACACTTACATTTAAAATCACTCTAAGCCGAGTGCAAGCAAAACAGCATGTACAGCAGATGCCAAACACAGCAGCGATGATCGAGGGTGACGTCCGTGCGTAACTCCTCCCCCTTCGTACGCGTTACGTCCTGTGGGCGGGACTTCCTCAGCGTCGGGTGAGAGAGAACGCCGGACGTCCCCAATAGCATAGAATATATAGTAAAAAACGTAACTGAGCGGCCAATCAGAGCGCTCACGGATGCGGCCAATGAGAATACTCAATGGCCAACAACATCCGGGGCAGAGGCCGCACAGTAATCGAATGCAGAGAATAGCCGGCCTATCGGATTCCTCGCGATTGCGGCCAATAGAATAACTAAATGACCAACAACATCCGGTGCAGAGGCCGCAATGCTAACTCTATGGAGATTTGGCAGTCACTCAAAAAAGTCTCAGGATGTGACCAATAAGGAGCCTAAACTGGAATTACACATCCGGGACAAGGCACCGAGTCTAAGATATACAGAAAAAAATAATTACTACCGGACAAAGAACTGAATGGAAAAGGAAAAAAAAAACAAACAGTAAAATCCAATACCTCTCATGAATAAATTAATTAGCTGGATATAAGGAAACTATATACCCCCAGTGGGCCATAAAAAGGTTGGCCACACTAGGAGCAAAACGAGCGCCCATAGCAACTCCTCGAGGAGTTGCTATGGGCGCTCGTTTTGCTCCCAGTGTGGCCAACCTTTTTATGGCCCACTGGGAGGAACAGACGGTGTTCAATAATCGCCCCCCTCAGCTTCTATGTTACAAACGGTACATAGATGATTTGATTATGATTTGGGAGGGTGATATGGCTAGTTTACAGCAATTTATGAGTTTACTCAATGCCAACACCAAAAATATTATTCTGACCTGGAATGTTTCATGTGATAAAATCACTTTTCTGGATTTGGAGATTTTTAAAAATGAGTCCAAGTTGCGAACCAGGAACTACTTCAAGGCTACGGATCGCAATGGGTATATACCTTTGACCAGTTGCCACCACAGGTTGTGGCTATGTAATATACCCAGGGGACAGTTCGTCCGGTTACGTAGAAACTGTACATCAGAAACTGACTATGTCACACAATCACAGGTTCTTGCCAAAAGATTCATCCAGAAAGGCTATTCTGCCTCTGATATGGATTCAGAAATTGAAAGGGTGCGCTTAATGAACAGGGAGGTTATTGTCTCAGATAAACCACCAGTCACACCAGTTATTGAGCAGATTACCAATCACAAAATTGTGTTGGATTATAATATTCAATACAAGAAATTTGAACGGATTGTTGTAAAACACTGGGCAGTGTTAAAAGGAGATGTTGTTCTGGGACCGACATTACCTGATCGACCGCAATTTGTTTACAAGAAAGCCCCTGCCTTGCGTGATTTGATTGCACCAGGGGTCATTGACCCGCCTATTGTGCCCAGACCGAGATTATTTAATTTCCTTTCTGGTTTTTATGCATGTGGCAGATGTGCCACGTGTAAACATGCGAGAAACAATATTAAGAAACGGAAAACTTTTAGTTCAACTGTCACTAGTAATGAGTATACTATAAAAGAGCTTGTTACTTGTGACACTGAAGGGGTTATTTACATGTTACAATGTGATTGTGGGCTCCAGTACGTAGGTCGTACCTCACGTGCCCTACATGTCCGCGTTGGCGAACATATCAGTTGCATTAAACGAGGTGTGAAAACACATAGCGTATCAAAACACTTTAGACGGTATCATAACCGTGACCCTAAATGTTTGAAGTTCTGGGGTATCGAGAAAGTGTCCCGACATTGGAGGGGGGGGCATTTTATCCGCCAGTTAAGTAGACGAGAATCGTATTGGATTTTTGAGCTCAAGGTTGCCTCGCCTGGGGGTCTTAATGTTGAGTTTGATTTAAATTGTTTCATTTCTAACCGTTAATTAATTTTCAGGTCCTATCTTAGTGTTATTTCTGTTTTAATTAGTTTAAAATTATTGTTATGAGTCACTGTGAAGTGACGATGATCGAGGCTGACGTCCGTTTTTTATCAAATCTTACATGTTTGTATATAAATTTTTGTATATATGTATTGTATATTTTTGTATGAATTTTATATGAATTTTTTATATATATTTTAATATATTCAGCTGGTTTCTCTGTATATTTTTAAAAAAATTAAAATTTAATTATACGGGGATTGTATATAGTTTCCTTATATCCAGCTAATTAATTTATTCATGAGAGGTATTGGATTTTACTGTTTGGTTTTTTTTTTCCTTTTCCATTCAGTTCTTTGTCCGGTAGTAATTATTTTTTTCTGTATATCTTAGACTCGGTGCCTTGTCCCGGATGTGTAATTCCAGTTTAGGCTCCTTATTGGTCACATCCTGAGACTTTTTTGAGTGGCTGCCGAATCTCCATAGAGTTAGCATTGCGGCCTCTGCACCGGATGTTGTTGGTCATTTAGTTATTCTATTGGCCGCAATCGCGAGGAATCCGATAGGCCGGCTATTCTCTGCATTCGATTACTGTGCGGCCTCTGCCCCGGATGTTGTTGGCCATTGAGTATTCTCATTGGCCGCATCCGTGAGCGCTCTGATTGGCCGCTCAGTTACGTTTTTTACTATATATTCTATGCTATTGGGGACGTCCGGCGTTCTCTCTCACCCGACGCTGAGGAAGTCCCGCCCACGGGACGTAACGCGTACGAAGGGGGAGGAGTTACGCACGGACGTCACCCTCGATCATCGCTGCTGTGTTTGGCATCTGCTGTACATGCTGTTTTGCTTGCACTCGGCTTAGAGTGATTTTAAATGTAAGTGTACCATTTTTTCCTTATTAAAATCCCCGGTACATACAGAGAGCACTTAGATCTTTGTGTTTTTCTTTTATGGTGATCTGCGGATATCGATGTGATATGGTGTTAAAGCTGGAGGCTGGTCCTGACTGAGATTTGGATGCTGATATGCTTTGTGACTCTATATGGGTCGAAGCAATGAGGTGAGAGTCCATCTTTACCTTGGTGGTGGATTTTCCTCTGGTGCCTCCTCTTCACTCTCACCCCTGCCGGATTTGTTTATTTAAGGACACTATATTCTATACTTGGACATTATATTTTTATTTATTTACTTGTAATTTTGCGCTGCACTTTTCTTCTTTTTTAGCCAACAAGGACATCACTTGAACTTCAGACTTCCCTACTGTAAAGAAAATGCACACACAATATAAAAAAAGATGGGAATGCCAAAAAAAAAAAATCAGTTTTAGGTTGTTTTTGGAGTTACCTAAAAAATAATCCAAGTGGGTGGGTGCAGAGCCAGGACTAGCTATACTAGGAAAATCCTACCTCTGAAGTGGGAGAGCTCTTCATAATAAAACTGAAATATGGCTTATGGGTTGACTGGCTCTTTAAAGAGGAAGTAAACCCCGGTTTCACTTCCTCTTTTGCTCTGTGCAAACCCTGCAAATTAAAAGCATAATGGGCTAGTATGCAGGCGCCGATGACATGCGCACTACAAGGGAAATATCTCCTAAACAGTACATGTTTAGGAGATATTTCCACTACCTATAGGTAAGCCTTATTCATACCTCCCAACTTTCCCTGATTTTGAGGGACTGTCCCTGATTTGGAGAAATGTCCCTCATTCTCCTCATTTGTCCCTCATTTTGGTCTGATCTATATAGATGTATATAAAATGCACTTTTTATCTATCAAAAAGTGTTTTCCAGTGCTAAACCTTTTTTTCTGATTTCTAAATTGCTGCATTTGTCAATTCCAAAAGCCAATATAAAGGAATAGTAGTGGTAAGAAAGCACTTGTGGGTTTAACCAATCATATGTTTTTGTACAATTCTTCTTTAAAGTTGAGTTCCAGGCGTTTTTTAAAGTTTATTAAAAGTCAGCAGCTACAAAAAGTGTAGCTGCTGGCTTTTAATAAACATGCACTCACCTTCTCCATGGTCCAGCGATGCGCCGGCCGGAGCTCCACTCCCCCCCTCTCCGGCCAGCGTCCTCATTGTTAGTGTGGGCACCCGGCCGTGACCGTTTTTCGGCTTCACGGCCGGGCACTCACTGCGCATGCGCGAGCGACGCTGCGCACTGTGATTGGTCAGGCGATTGCCTGGGACCTGTCACGTGTCCCAGGCGATCGCCTACCGCTGAGGGGCTGCCAAAAGGCGATATGACGTATCGCCTTAGCGGCTCCTGGGCGGAAGGAGGAAGTGGGACAGGATGTCACACTCCTCCCGAAGCCCCCCCCCCCCAAAAAAAATACATGCCAAATGTGGCATGTAAGGGGGTGAGGAGTGGATTAAGTGGAAGTTCCACTTTTGGGTGGAACTCTGCTTTAAGGGGGCATGGCAAGGGGTGTGTCCTATGCCTGCATACTTTTGCCGATAGGTGTCCCTCATTCCCATCTCAGAAAGTTGGGAGGTATGCTTATTCTAGGCTTACCTATAGATAAATGTCCATCAAAATGGTGCACAATAAAACCCCCAAAAATGTTTTAGTTGTGGAGTAAAGAAGGGATAGAACCCTTTTCAGATCTTATTGCTGTCTGTGTGTCCCCACAGGGAAGTTCACCCTCACCTTTTTCCCTGGCATTGATTACCACCAAGACAGAAAGTGGTGGAAAATTCAACAGCTATGGAGAGAGATTTAATTAAATTTTTTGATGGATCCTGGGAACAAGAAGTGAGAAAAGACTCTCAATTGGGGTACAGGCGCCAAAGAAAAAATGATTAAAACTATTCCCTACTCTATTTAGAAAAAATATTTGACTTTAAAACATCTTTAATAGAAGAAATGATGGTGTTCAAAGTACAATAATCTGTACCAACCAATCACATATACTACACAATTGTTTTTGTTAAATTTGATGTGCAAAAAAAAAAAGCAGGAGCACCAAAAAATCCAAGATAGATGCAAAAAGCCAGCAACTTTTATAGGAAGATCTTTCGAGTAGGTTCCCCAAGGTTTTTGTACCCCAGTAATAACTGCCATTACTGAAATACCGTTTATTACACTTGACTGCTAAGTGTTCACTAATATCAATAATAATTTAGTAATTAAAACAAAAAAATCTTTTTTATTTAATAAAAAACAAAATTTCATATATACATGATTAGCCCTTATGCAAACATTAGATGCAAACTCCCAAAACCTCCAATTCCCCCAGCTGATAACTTGCACCCATTTCTTCAGATATCCATTCTGAATGGAGCCATATAACGTATCAATAAATATATATTACACAGTAATACAGTACAGAGTCCATTATCTCCAGTTTCCCAGTGGTATTTCTTGTATTTCAGTGGTAAATGTCCAAAAATGGCAAGTGTGAGCTTTAGAGATGGTGTCTGGCTATGATGTCAGCTGAAGAAGCGGAGTCTGCAGCGGCTCGGATTAGAAACCATTTGGATCCCAGAGCTTTGGAGAAGTGATCTTCAACTGAGCTGTGGATGTAATGTGGCGGGGAAGTGTGATGATTCTGTTGGGTGCCACAAGATTTTAGACTCCTTTGGAAGTGTTCTTCTACGTCAGGTGAGCTGGTTCTGGGTGATCCTAAAAGAAAAAGAGAAAACATTAAATATATAAATATATATATGATTTGTAGTGATTCAATTTTAAAGTGGTCATATCTGCAGGCCTGGATATCTGTCACTCTTAATTGTAGACCATGTAATTAGGGTGATTACTAGATATTGCTCTTTTTAAAATATTAATATTCCTTAATCTCTGTTTTATTATCAATAGCAACAATACTGTAGCTGTTAATTATACATGAATGCAGTGCTTTCAGTCCAGTAAACACAGCAGTGGCTGTACACCTATAGACATTGACTGCTAACAATGACAAACAGGTCTTGATTGGATAGCTGACAATTGTTTGGAACTTTGAGAGTGGTGTTGGAAATCCAATGTCCTTTGCTAGAAAAACTCAATTAGCCAGATTCAGAGAGAGTTACGCCGGCGTATCAGTACGCCGGCGTAACTCTGAATCTACGCCGTCGTAAATGTAAGCGTATTCTGGAAACCAGATACGCTTAAATTAGGCTAAGATACGAGCGGCGTAAGTCTCCCACGCCATCGTATCTTAGGGTGCATATTTACGCTGGCCGCTAGGTGGCGCTTCCGTTGTTTTCCCACGTCGAATATGCAAATGAGCAAGATACACCGATTCATGAATGTATGTACGCCCGTCGCAATTAGTTACGCCGTTTACGGAAAACATACGTCGGCGTAAAGATAAAGCTGGTCTCTAGGTGGCGCAGCCCATGCAAAGTATGGAAGTCGGAACAAGCGTATCTTTTTACGTCGTTTGCGTAAGTCGTACGCGAATAGGGCTGTGCGTAAGTTACGTTCACGTAGTAGGCAGTGTTCGACGTATCTTAGGCATTCTATCCGACGCATGCGCACTGGGATATGTCCATGGACGGCGCATGCGCCGTTCGTTCAAAACGTCATTTACGTGGGGGTCATGGTTTATTTACATAAAACACGCCCACCTCAACACAATTTGAATTAGGCGGGCTTACGCCGGCCCATTTACGCTACGCCGCCGTAACTTAGGACGCAAGTGCTTTGTGAATACAGCACTTGCCTCTCTAACTTACGGCGGCGTAGCATATATGAGATACGCTACACCTGCCTAACGTTAGGCAGGTCTTACTGAATCTGGCTAAATATCCGCTACTGACCTTGGGTAAATATGAAATAAGCATAGATAATATTTCATATATACCTGTGTAAGCAATAGATAGAAAGTCAAAATTATTCATTTAAACTTCATTTGCATTAGACATGAAGGTCTTTGCAGGTCCTGAAGTTACTGTGTAGTTTCACCAAACATGTAGTATCATGTGGAGATAAAATAAAATAATAATAAAAAAATAACTTACGATGAACTTCTTTTTCCTGTGTTGGAGTTAATTTTTGATTTGTAGCAGGGGGAGAGATAGGCTTTGGTCGAGATACACAAGTAATCACAGATGGCCGATTCTGAAATCAGAAAAGGAGGACAATAAAGTCAGATGACAACGTAAGGCATAGGGAAAAGCATGGCTAGATCAGGGCAAAACAAACTCAAACTGAAGTAAATATCTTCAAATAAAACTTTGCCAGGAGGAAGGAATGAAAAAGCAGACATTCTCACCTGCTGCAACATTGCTGAAGAAACAATAGGCTGCTCAATGGGTCTCTCCAACCTCTTTACCAAAGCCAGGGGTTGGTCTTGTTCATTCTTCTGTGCCTCCTTACTTTCCAAAGGCTTTCGTTCAGGTATCAACCTCTTAAGAACATGTTCCAGAGTTACGGGATGATGAGCAAATGCCTTAGGAGGACTGAATGACCTAGAAGGTTGTCTTGGTGTAGGCTTCTGGCACATTACCGAAGAGGACACTTTTGCCCTATTGTAAAAGAAAAATATATTGTCAACATACCTCATCCATAACTTCACACTGAGAAACAAAAATGTATGCGTGGTAATGAAGCAGAGTCCAGGAAATGTTTTTTTAATTATTTATAGGAGCAGAACCCTACGCTTTAATGGGAAACCAGTTTTGTGTTACGAAAATTGTACTAAAGATCTCTATTTGTCATATAAAACATGCCAGGGTATCAGAATGAAGAGAGGGCTTAAAGCCAATTGGAAGCTAAAATGCTACAATACGTGTCAATCTGATCTGCTTTGGAAAATCTGGTGTCACCATTCTACAATGTCCGTACCTGCTTTGAGAGTTGGATGTTGAAAGTCTCTTCGGAGAACGTGGGGGTTCCGGACTGAGTTTGCGTTTGATTGGGTACACAGGTATTCCATGGTTTGTTAACGGCCTCAACCTGTCTACATTCCGAGCACTGTGCTGCCCTAAAATAAAATCAAAGATATTTAAGACAAAACATTATAGACTACGATGCAAAAAGTCATACAATTCTACATATTTACAAGAAAATAAATTCATAGAGCCACAGCAGTACAGAGTAGAAGGTAGTATATAGCTTTTATTTGCCATACATGGGCAAATCTCTTCGATTAGAGGTCACAGGTTTTCCTAACTTTGCTACTATAACTGTGCATTATGCCCGTCAGGACTTTCTTTCCAAAGGATGAATAATGAAGCCATTGTTACTGCTACTTTGGAACAACAAGAAAAATTCCTAATTGGATTCTGGTAACTGCTAGCACGCTGGGGGCTTCTGACTCACCCTAGAGATGTTATCACTTTGTTTTTTTGCTCAAACCTTTGCTTCTAATCAAATAGTGATGCATTGTTTGACAAGGTAGGTGGTCTGCTTGACCATCATTATGGAGCACTGAGTTCTGTAATGTGCATATTCCCAGTTGTATTGGCTTCCAAAACATCTCATTTAAAAAAAAAATAGGTTTATTCAGCAAAGTAGCATAAAAGACAACACGCTTGTTAAAAGTGCAGAAACTCATTACAGCCATCATAAATCACATCATATGGTCCATGATGGCAGACTCAAATCTGGTGATAGCGTGCTGCACTTTACACATTCTCAGCCTTTGCTTTGCATCAATAAATAAACCTGTATGTCTTAAAAAACAAAATACAAACAAAAAAAAAATCCTGAAAAACGGTCCTGAAAATCTATGAACAGATCACATAATCAAAAAATAAATAAAAAATCTATTAAAAAATCAGACACCCACTTCCCAGAAAATTAAATCCAGTGTGGGTTTAGACTTCTTTTGAATCAACCAAATTTCAGTTTCCAAAAAGTCTTCTCTACAAAGTTAAGCAGATTATGCCAAATATGAAATCCTAACAATATTAAAAATAGCAACAAAAAAAATAAATGTAACCATATAAAATGTTATACAGTACATTGTACAATACAAGCAATAATGACCTAGAGATCCCGAATATTCTATTTATAAAATGCAACAAGTACGCACCTTCCAAGATATAGACTTTGAATCCGCTTGAGATCCCCATAGTATAGTGAAGGCTGGAAACTGCCATGACTGCTGCTATATTCACACCTGAACAGAACTGGTAACGATTGTACTTTGGCCTGGTTTTATATTTACCTAAAAAAAGAGGCAGCCAATAAAATGTCAGTGTAAACCTAGCCCCTCCCTCTCCCCTTACCTGACTGCTCACCTTTCAGTGCTGCTTCCCTCCCCCTCTGCACAACTTAGCTCTCTGTTGTCAGCACTTACAATGGGACCCTAAAGACTTGGATAAATGACAGAATTACAGCTGCTTCTTCCTTCAGGCAGGGATATCAGATCTCCATAGATGTCAACGGTCCCTGATTTCCAGGGGCAGCCTAGTTTTTTTTTTATTTGGAACAAGAAGCTTTTGTCCCTGAAAATGTTTCTGGAATGACCTATAAATTCCCTGGAGCATCTCGACCTATTATCTTAGCATTGAAAAAGAGCCTATATAATTTTTTTAACTATTTTCTTTATATATATATATATATATATATATATATATATAATTATTATTATTATTATTTTTTGTGGCTACACATGTTACAATCTGATAGCACAACCGCTTTACAATCTCCTTTATGCAGGTCATGGACATTACTATCTGAAGCCTCGTACACACGACCGGTTTTCCCAGCAGGAAAACTGCCAGGAGAGCATTTGCCTGGGAATCCCGGCCGTGTGTATGCTCCCTAGCAGTTTTCCCGTCAGGAAAACAGCCGGGAAACCCGATGGGAAAATAGAGAACCTGGCTCTCTATTTTCTCGTCGGGATTCCCAGCAGAGTGTTTCCTGCCGAGAAAACCGGTCGTCTGTATGCTTACCTGTCCGAAGGTAAACCCACGCATGCTCGATAAGCCTTCGACGCATGCGTGGTAGCATACAAGGCAAAGTGTAGGGCAGGGGTGCCCAATCTTTTCAAGAGCAAGGGCCACTTAAGCGACTTGGTAACCAGTCGTGGGCCACAATGAGCCGAGAAGGCAGATGACAGGTCTGTGTACATTCTGCATATGCAAAGCATACACGGACACGGACACAGCCCACTCTACTCTATGGGCCCTCCAATCCACCCAGATGGAAGGAGACAGATCCACTTCTGTTTTTTTTTTTTTTTTTGTGGTTCGGATTGAAGGTAGGCAGGTGTAAACAGACACAAGCCTGTTTACATTTGCCACTTTATAGAGGTGAATGGAGGGTCTGATTGGGTCGGACCGATCACGTAAAGGGGGCCCAAGGCTGATTTTACACTGATGTGCTGTGGTTTACCCAGAGCAGTGCACCTCTGGCTTTCCTGTGGGTTAGCTACACTTTGCCATAGACTTGTATTATATCCTTCAGGTGTGGTGGACTTTCTCAAAGCGCACCAAACCCGCAGGTAATAACAGAGGTCTATGGCTCAGTGCAGGTAACCTGCAGGTGCATCAGTTTGAAAGCAGCCCAGTAAACGCTGCAGAACAGATATGCCCATATATACACTGTGATTATAGTATTAAACATACCTTTAATAAAAGTCTTCAATTTGGGATATCGCCAGCTGTTGTTGTTCCAGGCAGAGTGTATTTGGTATCACTGTGACAGGAGGTGGCGCTTTACAGGAAGCATAGTCTTATGTGGCTCTGCTCCCTCTACCGCCGGCTTCATTCACAACACTGATTGTTCTGGGATGGCGGGTCGGAAACCCGCAATCTGGGCTTACCAACCAGCCATCCCAGAGCAGAAGTTTGTGGGCCACATCAGAGAGCTGACACTGGTTGGGCACCCCTGGTGTAGGGTGTAGCAAGATGGTGGCAACGGCATCGAATATGACGAGCGCCGGCTTGCCATAGTCGATGACGTTACCGCGTTCTTGCCATTCAAAAGAACGGATGTGCTTTTGAATGGCCGTCTGTATGCACGGCTTGGCAAGCCAAGCTTGCCAGGAATCCCGTCAGGAAGACCAACATTTTTTTCCTGACGGTCCATGTGTACAGGGCTTCACTGTAAAATCTCTACTCAATTTAGATTTACCAGAAATTCAATATGTGAGGGCTTGCATCAACAATCTATTCGACTTGTATTCAATCAAATAGACCCTTGCATTACATAGTTCTTACTTTTTTATTTTTTTTTATTTTTACTGAGCTCCGTGGTGCTTGTTGGACATCTGTGGACAATAAAAGGGAACAGTGAAATCACAGCACACAAAAAGCATGCACAAGGGTTCAGAAATGGCCAAACCTCTAAAGAGGAAGTGCGCAAGGTTCCTGCCCGGGTCAAAGTACTCCATTGTCTACCAATGCTAAAGCCAGGTGGACTTCGCTCCTTAGGTACCTGCTGAAGACAAAGAGAAAAAAATCCCACACCACGATGTCTCAAAAATAAAACATATACAATTTTATTAAATCCATCCAGAAAAAAAAAATCAATATCTGTAATTATTGAAGCGTTTCAGCCTCTTACATAGGCCTTAGTATATAAGAGATTGAAAGGTGTAAATAATTGCAGGTATTGATTCCTTTTATTGGATGGATTTGATAAAATCATATGTTTTATTTTTAAGACATCGTGCTGCCAGATTTTTTTTGTCTTCGATAGGACGTTTAGATGCCATCCAAGCACAAATCTCTATCTTGTCCTGTTTATCATTAACTACTTCAGCCCCAGAAGATTTGGCTGCTCAATGACCAGGCCATTTTTTTGCAATAGGGCACCGCTTTAACTGACAATTGCACGGTCGTGCAACGCCGTACCCAAACAAAATTTGCGTTCTTTTTTGTTCCACAAATAGAGCTTTCTTTTGGTGGTATTTGATCACCTCTTCAGTTTTTATTTTTTACGCTATTTACAAAAGAAGAGTGTCTCTCTTGTTAAAAACAAAACAAAAGAAAAGAGTGTCAATTTTGAAGAAAAAACGCAATATTGTTAAATTTTTGCTATATGACCTGGCGCCCGGGATATGTCGAACCCTGCCTTAATGCATTAAGGTAAAAAACTTTTCAGTTTCTCTGTGCCCCCCTTCCCCTGTGTGAAGAGGAAGAGAGGGGAGCAGAGATCAGTGCATAGCTGCATCTATTCTCCCCTCTTTTCCTCTTTACACAGCACTCGAGCAGCAGCAGTAGCCATTGGTTTGTGATGCTGTCAATCAGATGCAGTTAAGAGGAAGTGGGGGGCGGGCCTAAGTCCCACTGTGTAAGTCTATGGAGCGTGGCTTCATAGACACACAGGTCGAGAGCGCACAGACTACTAGTCCTAAGAAGAAGAGGAGGAGCCAAGATCGCCGCCGTTAACTTCAGAAGAGGAGGATCAGGGCCACTCTGTGCAATACCACTACACAGAGCAGGTAAGTATAACATGTTTGTTATTTTAATTTAAAAAATATTTGACTTTAGTAACACTTTAAGGGCTATTTTGGGGTAGCAGCACTATTTCAATAGATACTTGCCAAAGCCAGTCTTCCAAGTACTTGATGGCAGACCCGAGGCCACAAATCCTTCCCCTGAAATCAGAGCAGACTAAGATAACCTACACCCTCCATCTCTGTGCATATATAAAAAAAATGTCCACTGCAAATGCCCATGAATAAAAATGTACATCATACATAGCAGGCATTTCAACCAGTATAAATATTACTCTAAGCTGGCCAAGGGGTTTGCTCAAAAAGTATGTGCAAGAAAACAAAAGTGATGTGACCACGTGCCAGTGAAAAACTCAATGGTGTGCCGTTGCCAAAACGTTTTTTCCAGAACAATTACCGGAGGGCATATCACTCAGAGGAAAAAGGATCCCTCCCACCTTATTACATCAAGGATCCAGAGGGGGATGTACATCCAGATTGTAACAGGTTTAGTCAGCTTTAGATCTACAAACAACCACAATGGGGAAAATAATTACTGTATTTATTGGCGTATAACACTTACTTTTTTTACCCTGAAAATAGAGGGTAGAGTGCGTGTTATACGCCGATAAATACGGTATTTGATTCCCTGCAGATTTTGTAAATTTGGCCATTTGCAAAGAAATTAAGGGCCAGATTCTCGTACATCCGCGTATCTTCGCG
This sequence comes from Rana temporaria, assembly GCF_905171775.1. Classification (NCBI taxonomy): domain Eukaryota; kingdom Metazoa; phylum Chordata; class Amphibia; order Anura; family Ranidae; genus Rana; species Rana temporaria. The sequence continues at coordinate 122,138,396 of NC_053497.1, forward strand.
CGGGCGTAACGTATCTGATTTACGTTACGCCTCCGCAACTTAGCAGGGCAAGTGCTGTATTCTCAAAGCACTTGCTCCATAAGTTGCGGCGGCGTAGCGTAAATCGTCTGGCGTAAGCCCGCCTAATTCAAATTTGGAACAGGGGGGCGTGTTTTATATAAATGTTGTGTGACCCAACGTGATTGACGTTTTTCCCGAACGGCGCATGCGCCTTCCGTGGAATTTCCCAGTGTGCATTGCTCCAAAGTACGCCGCAAGGACGTCATTGGTTTCGACGTGACCGTAAATGACGTCCAGCCCCATTCACGGACGACTTACGCAAACGGCGTAACTTTTTCAAATTTCAACGCGGGAACGACGGCCATACTTAACATTGGTACGCCGCACTTACGCCACCATATAGCAGGGGTAACTATACGCCGGGAAAAGCCTAACGTAAACGGCGTAAATGTACTGCGTCGGCCGGGCGTACGTTCGGGAATTTAGCTAATTTGCATACTCGATGCGGAATTCGATGGAAGCGCCACCTAGCGGCCAGCGTAAATATGCATTTCCGATACGACGGTGTAACGCAGTTACGCCAGTCGGATCTACGGGAAATCTATGCGTAACTGATTCTAAGAATCAGGCGCATAGATACGACCGCGCAACTTAGAGATACGACGGCGTATCTGGAGATACGCCGTCGTATCTCGTTTCAGAATCTGGGCCTAAGGGTCTATAATTTTTATCATAGGTGTATTTTAAATGATAAACAAAAGGTAAGTGGTAGGCACAGAGGCAAAGAAATACTAGTAATTAAAGTCCAAAAAAGTCACTAAACAGTCCATATACTAGGGAAGCTTTTCTTTGTATTTTAAATGATAGAGACAGAAGAATATCAACCAAAAATCCAGAAAAAACGCATAGTACAAATGTTAAAAAATTCAGTAGCAGTTCAGTGAGTAAAATAAGTATTTGATCCCTACGCAAAACATGACTTAGTGGAGAAACTCTTGTTGGCAAGTACAGAGGTAAAACATATCTTTTAATTGGTTACCAGGTTTTCACACATCTCAGGAGGGATTTTGGTCTACGCTTCTTTACAGATATTCTCTAAATCCTTTAGGTTTCTTGGCTGTCGCTTGGCAACTCGAAGTTTCAGTTCCCTCCATCAATTTTCTATAGGATTAAGGTCTGGAGCCTGGCTAGGCTTACCCCATGAGCTCCAAACTGAGGGCGATTGATGGTTATTTTGTATTTTTTCCATTTGCAAATAATCGCTCCAACAGTTGTCTCCTTCTCACCAAGCTTCTTGCTGATAGTCTTGTAGCCCATTCCAGCCTTGTGTAGGTCTACAATCTTGTCCCTGATGCCACTAGACAGCTCTTTGGTCTTGCCCATGATGGTGGGTTTGAATGGAAGAAAGAGATTCTGTGGACAGGCGTCTTTTATACACATAACGAGTTGTAGTTAGGAGCACCTCCTTAAATTGCCAGGTCTAATCTGTGTACCACATGAGCACATACTGTAGCCCAGGGTTCGACAAATCCCGGGTGCCATTGCGACTAGAATTAGCGACCTGGTGCCTGGGGCGGCACAGCTGGCGTATCCTGTGTCTTTGTGCACCCCCACCTTCCGTGCCGGCCGGTAATTGAGGCTGCGGCTTTGCGGCCTTCTGCAGGCCTATGCTTCCTTCTGTGATCTGGCGCCATCTTGTGGTGGCCGTTGGTATGACAAGACAATCAGCAATGCTAATGGAGCTTCCCCTGTCTGTTTTCACTGCCATCTCCTTCCCTCTAATTAGATCCCCCAAACATTATATATATTTTTTATTCTAACACCCTAGAGAATAAAATGGCAATACATCCTGTCACACCGTATTTGCGCAGCGGTCTTACAAGCGTACTTTTTATGGGAAAAAAATACACTTTTTTAAATTAAAAAATAAGACACCATTAAAAATTAGCCCAATTATTTTTTATATTGTGAAAGATATTGTTACGCCGAGTAAATTGATACCCAACATGTCACGCTTCAAAATTGCGCCCACTCGTGGAATGGCGACAAACTTTTACCCTTTAAAATCTCCATAGGCGACGTTAAAGAAATTCTACAGGTTGCATGTTTTGAGTTACAGAGGGCTAGAATTATTGCTCTCGCTCTACCAATCAGGGCGATACCTCACATGTGTGGTTTGAACACCGCTTTCCTATGCGGGCGCTACTCACATATGCGGCGGGACGGGGTGCGTTCCTGACTTTTTTAGCTGGCTCCTAGATTCCAAGCAAATTTGTCAAGCCCTGCTGTAGCCAGTCTGTGGGAGACAGAATTAAAATACACCAATGATAAAAAAGTATAGACACTTAGGCCCAGATTCACAACGGAGATACGACGGCGTATCTCCAGATACGCCATCGTATCTCTGCGTTGCGCCGTCGTATCTATGCGACCGATTCTTAGAATCAGTTATTCATAGATATCCATTAGATACGACAGGTGTAAGTCTCTTACGCCGTTGGATCTAAACTGCAATTTTTTTTGACCGCTAGGTGGCGCTTCCGTCGAATTCCGCGACGAGTATGCAAATTAGCTAGATACACGAATTCCCGAACGTACGCGCGGCTGACTCAGTAAAGTTACAACGTTTACGTTAGGCTTTTCCCGGCGTAAAGTTGCCCCTGGGTCTATGAGGCGCAGCCAATGTTAAGTATGGCCGTCTTTCCCGCGTCGAAATTTGAAAAAGTTAAGTCGTTTGCGTAAGTCGTCCGTGAATGGGGCAGAACGGCATTTACGTTCACGTCGAAACCAATGACGTCCTTGCGACGTCATTTAGAGCAATGCACACTGGGATATTTTACGGACGGCGCATTCACAGTTCGTTCGGCGCGGGGACGCGATTAATTTAAATGATACACACCCCCTACCCGCCAAATTTGAATTCCGCCGGGTGATTTACGCTACGCCGCCGCAACTTACGGAGCAAGTGCTTTGAGAATACAGCACTTGCCCGTGTAAGTTGCCCGTGTACGTCATAACGTAAATCAGATATGTTACGCCTGCACAAAATTGCGCGGCTGTATGTGAATCTGCCCCATAATTTCTTTGTACGTAGGCAAACTTACAAAATCTGCAGGGGATTAAATAATTGTTTTCCCCACTGTATGTAGCATGAGGGCCTGCTCAGGCACACAATAATCTCTATCTAGTCAGGCAAATACTCCTTCTACATAGTTGTTGGATACATCTAAAAAGATCCTAAAATCAGATTGTAACAAGTGTGGACAGCTTTACACAGAGATGTGTAGATGAAAAGTAATCTTTAGCAATTTCTTGTTTTTGGTTTTCTAAGCTGGGTGGACTGGCTATATGCAAATTAACTAATCCCCTTGACTGACTCTACAATCTGATGTTGAGTCTCCCATCATGGCATCATCATAATTGACCCTTGTGGAAAGTAAGCTCCTATTTGTTTATTAAAGTGAATTTTTTTTTATTTCTGATTCATACCTCTGTATTAAGCCTACTACAAACCTTTATAATTAGTTACAATACTGTAGATTGAAAGCCAGCCTCTAAAATCTCACATATACTTTACCAGGTTGATGTAACTTGAAACGTTGTTATTAATCTAACATCTTCCATTAAGGGACCATAAATACCTAAAAGGTCCATTGCATTGCAGTAAAGTATGTTATGTTGCGTGTTAATGTTCCCTGCGTTAGGGCTAACTATTACTTTCAATAGGCTGCTAAGGCACCAAAATAGGGATGAGCTGAACACTGAACGCTTCGCACCAGAACCTGCGAACAGACCAAAAGTTTGTGTGAACTTTAGAACCCCGTTAAAGTCTATGGGACTCGAAACGTTTGAAATCTAAAGTGCTAATTTTAAAAGCTAATATGCAAGTTATTGTCCTAAAAAGTGTTTGGGGACCTGGGTCCTGCCCCAGGGGACATGTATCAATGCAAAAAAAAGTTTTAGAAACTGACGTTTTTTTGGGAGCAGTGATTTTAATAATGCTTAAAGTGAAACAATAAAAGTGAAATATTCCTTTAAATTTCGTACCTAGGGGGGGTGTATAGTATGCCTGTGAAGTAGCGCTTGTTTCCCATGCTTAGAACTGTCCCTGTACAAAGTGTAATTTCTGAAGTAAAAAAAGTCATTTAAAATGACGGGTGCGTCAGAGGGGGACGGGGTCACGTGACGGGTGGCCCCGCCCTCACCTACATAAGAGCTGTCACTGGCTGAAGCCACGTCATTCACCGGGCTGTCTCCCATAGACTTTGACTGTGTGTTCCGCGGCTTTTCAAATTTGCCACGAACACCCCACATTTTTCGCTGTTCCCCGAACAGTCAATGTTCGAGTCGAACGTGAGTTCGACTCAAACTCAAAGCTCATCCCTACACCAAAATAGACCAAATATTGAACAAGCACCATTTTTTCCAACACATAGTATTACAACTCATGGTATTGCATAACTGTGTATCATTGCGCTGCACCAGTCAGACAAGCATTGTCTTAGCGCAACACAAATGGCACCACAACACAATTGTATTGTAATTTTGTTGTTGTGTATTGTTCATTGATTTGCATTATAGTGACACACAAGTTACTGGCTGGTCCCCACCAAAATAGCTAGGTGTGAATTGGCTCTAAAAGAATACCTGATGATCCTGCCATTGGAGTTCTTGTTATGGCACTTCCTGGTATGAAAGACTTCCCATTAGAGGGGCAGTATGCGTAATCACAACATATAGTGGGGTATCAGGCATCTGACACTCACAGAAGAGTGTTGGATGCTGAAAATTCTTCAGGCACCCAATCTCCTAAAAACAGGACTTGCTCACCTCCAAAGAGGTAAGTGTTGAGAGCCTTCTTTTGAAGGGAGGTTTTTTTTGTTTGTTTTTTAGAAAGCTTTATTCAGTTGACAGTCAGTTGAGTGCTTTTAAGAAAAGGAAGTGTTTTCTGAATAAATATTATTGAATACATAAATATTCATTGACCAAGGCTAGAATAAGGTTTGAGTAGAAGGGACAACTTGCATGGGTGCAGCACCCTTATGTGAGGGCATGGTATGCCACACAACACGCATGCACCAGATGAGTGGCTGGCAACTAGTGAGCTATGGCTTCATGTCTCCTTTGACTTCTACTGATGTCACACCGTACTCCCAGATCCCCACTTGCCATCCACAGCTGACACAAATAAATCACACCAAACAGGCGCAGCCACCTCCCAGCTGTTAGAAAGCAATGGACTGGCCACCCATGCGCAGTGCACACTCAATGGCAACTATGGGCACGAGAGTAGGGGACATTGAATGGAGCAGGGTGGTAAACTCATTCTACATTATGAGTTAGCAACGGGGGAGGGGCATAGTTCCGCATCTTGCCCTAGGCGCTGGTTGACCTGATAATGCTCTTCACTATTTGTTCCTTTCTGAGCAATTACAGATTATTATCCAGCAGTGTTTTCACAATTTGAGATTTTTTTTAAGTCAAAGTTTGCAAATAATCCGAGGGCTCCTGTTTTCTAAGTGTTTCTCTAAAAAAACATCTGCTGCCTTGGAAAAGTTATCAGTCACAATCTGTGTTTGCGATATCGCATGTTCACATTCAGCAGCGCTATCTTGAATTATTCTGCCCTTCATGGCCACAGGCTATGCGGTCTGCAGGCTGAGCTTCTGGAAAATACTTCATTTTACATGTCATTCCAGCTGCTTTGCTAGAAAAGAACTTCCTAGAAAGACTCCCAGGGCATACATTCTTAACATTCTTTGAAAGTAAACCTGTCACCAGGGAAAAATGGGGCTGCCATTGAGTTACTTGTCTGTCTTGCTGATCCAATGGCCTCAGTACTCATGGACATGAAATCCTAATCCTAACACTAACACCTATTGTTCATCCTAACCTTTATTCTGAAACCTTGCCCTTAGCTAAACTTATTATGGGGTTATATAGGGCCAGATCCACAGACGTACTTTCAAATTTCCCGCGTCGTATCGTTGTTTTGAATCCGCAAAACAAGATACGGCGGCTTCTGGGTTAGATCCGACAGGTGTACGTCTTCGTACGGCTTTCGGATCTAAGATGCAATTCTTCGGCGTCCGCTGGGTGGCGTTTTTCGTGTCGGGTATGCAAATTAGCGATTTACGACGATCCACGAACGTACGCGCGGCCGTCGCATTTTCTAACGTCGTCTGTAGTCGGCTTTTTCCGGCGTATAGTTAAAGCTGGTATTTTTCGGCGTATACATAGACTTGCCATGTTAAGTATGGCCGTCGTTCCCGCGTCAAAATTTTGCGTAAGTCGTCCGTGAATAGGGATGGACGTAACTCACGTCTAAGTTCAAAAAATGACGTTGTTGCGACGTCATTTCGCGCAAAGCACGGCGGGAAATTTCTGGACGACGCATGCGTATTTCATTTGGCGCGGGGACGCGCTTCATTTAAATGAAACCCGCCCCCAACCCGCCCAATTTGAAATCCGCCACCAGAAATACACTATGCCCCCGTAACTTACGGCGCAAAATCGCTGAGGAATGCGCCAGGTAAGGTACGGCGGTGTAGTGTATCTCTGATATGCTGCGCCGTTCTACATGTATGTGGATCTGGCCCATAGTATCTACCACTTAAACGTCATCAAAAACATTTTATTTTGTGTTGATGGAACAGGTATTGGTTAGAAGTTCTATCAGATTTCTAATCTCATTTTGGGGAGATTCCCCTTCACTTTTTGTCAGGTTGGAAATATTTCGAAAACTTATGCCACGTACACACGATCGAAATTTCCGATGGCCTAAAATCTGATGGAATTTTTGTCGGAATTCTGTTCAAGCATACACACTGTCAGACCAAATTCCGAACCGTCCAAAAACGCAGTGACGTAAAACACTATGACAAGCAGAGAAAAATGAATTTCAATGCTTCCGAGTATGCGTCGACTAGATTCTGAGCATGCGTGGGTTTTTTGAGTGAGTTGAAAACAGACGATAGGAATTTCCTATTGGTTTTTTTTCATCGGAAAAAAATAAAACATGTTCTATTTCTAAACACAGATAGAAAAAAGTCAGATGGGGCCCACACACAATCGGAATTTCCGATGAATAAAGTCCATCAGACTTTTTTCATCGGAAATTCCGATCGCGTGTACGCGGCTTAAAGTGGAGGTTCACCCGGAAATGTTAATTTTTAACCTTAGATTGATGCTCATTTTGTCTAGGGGAATCGGCTAGTTTTTTTTAAATCAAAGCTGTACTTCTGCCAAAGGCTATAGCCGCCGACTGTATCACTTGGCCGATGTGTGTGTGTGTGTGGGGGGGGGGGGTTTGACATTGAAGGACCCGGCCTTGGGGCGGCACAGGGAGTAAATCCGGGCCTGTTTATAAGAGCAGCGTTTGTAGGCACAGATACACCCCAGTTGAAGTTCAATGGAACGAAACATGTCGGGTTTCTCTGCTTAGTATTGCGCTTAAACCATTTTTTAAATCTTGTGATCACATTTTATACTTTGTACACACCGGAGGGTGCTTTGCAGTACAATCTCTTTTTTATTAAACCGATTTTTGACCTACGCCATGAGGAGGCTTCTTTTTCTTTTTATTTCCTTTTGATCTCTATGTCCATACTTTGGTCGCTATCCATGCGAAGGGCCACTACATTAACCTTCTGCTCCATCACGGACTTACCTGCACCACGGGCCACCATCTGCATTGCCTTTTGGAATCCTTGACCAGCTGTTCGTTGGAAGGATCGTCTTCAGAAGCAGACAGTACCCTTATGCTGTTTTGACTCACCACTGCGGTGGGGGAGTCCACATCTCATGGTAAGGATACCCATCTTCTTCCCTTTGGTGGCGGCTTTTCTCCTTTATCCTGTGGTGTCATTATCTGCTTGCCGTCAGGATTTCCATCAGCTTTTTGGTTCAGCGGATTTAAATACTGACTGTTTATTATGTTATGCACACGACACTGAATTTATGTTCACTCATAAATCTGCACGTCTGTGAGGCCTTTGTTTTCATCAATTTCCCAGTTGGGAATCGTTTGTTATAAAGACATTTGCTGTTTATGTCATGACACTTGTGTCACTAATCATTTGTTGCTAAGACATTGTTGTTTTTAGCATTTACCCACATGTATTGGTGATATTTTCATGTTCACATTTTATATAGTATATAATTTGTTTTTACCATATTAGCGCTTCACTTCTTTTTCCTACACCTTGTCACAAATTTTCAGTTTGTTGGTGCTGGCAGCTTTTTTGTTTATTTCACTATTTTGGGCAGCGCAGTACTATCCCTCCTTTTTTCATATATATACATACTGGAAATATGATTTTTAGAGGCACTAAGGACTTTTATGGCACCATTGTAATCACATAATCACAATCCTAGATATAATTACATACAATACATTAATCAAACAAGATATCAAACAATATATATATATATATATATATATATATATATATATATATATATATATATATATATATTGTAAGGGGTTAGCTCGGTGGCGGGGTGTGTGACTTCTTGGATGGGTTCACTACACACTGAATTTATACAGAAAGGCAGTCAAAGACGGTTGAAAAACAAAGATTTTGGTTTATCTTGCTGGAAACAAGTGCAAGCATCCAAACAGCATAAACAAAATCAAACATAAAACAAACCCTGGCCACTTGGGGCGTCTACCTTCACCACACAGGAACCTATCTAGGGAGTCTGGCACAGCCTAGTGCTGGGCAGACACTGCTGGTCATAAAGCAGATTTTTATCACACAGAAAAATCAATCACCACCTCACCTCCTCAGAAGACGTTCAGCTACTGCTCTCCTTCAATCAGAAAGCCTTAAGGATGCAGTAAATCAGTGGTAATCCTCTGGATTACTTATAGAGGCCTTAGTTGCCTCATTCTGAACAGCTGAAGTTTTCCAACGCCCTTAAACCTTTTCTGGCTACTTTTGCAGCCGATGCCTAATAACAATTGGTGTATTGTCTAAACAAGGCAGAAATGTATCTCCTGTTTGTGACAACACCCACAGATTTACCTGACTTCCTGTCACAATATATATATATACTGTATATATATATATATATATATATATATATATATATATATATATATATATATATATATATATGTACCAGGGGCCTTCAATATGTTTGCACTTTTTTTATATTTAATAGAGTATTAAAAAGTGCAGAAATATTTTGAAGAACCCTTGTGTCTATGTATCTATGTATCTATCTATGTATCTATCTATCTATCTATCTATCTATCTATCTATCTATCTATCTATCTATCTATCTATCTATCTATCTATCTATAACGTGGAACTTTAGTCATAAAATTAAGTCCTGCTAGATCACTTCAGGCTGGCCCCTTTTTGCAGGTATAGCTATGTAAAACGTTAAAAATTTGTGTTTATACTGTTTAAAATCCAGTAATACTACGTCTCACCTACTCTGCACATGCACAGTTATTCAGCATTTTTAGGTACTGCTGAATTTGTAGAGGCTGATCTGTTGACAGCCTTAAAGCGGAAATAAACCCTCCTATCATAGGCATGCGCAAGAGGTGTGCCAGGTGTGCCTGGGCACACCCTAATCCTGGGGTTAGCAACCTGTCAATGGTGGGCAGGTGACAGGTAAACCACAATCCTTCCTTGCTGACCCTCAGAACCTGGACAGGAGGGGTGGTGGGGTTGTAATTTAGTGGAACCAATCTGTATTTTCCTCCTGCAGCAGCTGAAAGTAGGCTTCTCCTCCTCTCCCTTTTGTCAACATTCAGCTGCCACAGGAGGAAAATATAGGGGATCAGTACCAATATATGCCACCCCTCCTTTCCATGTTCCTCTTCCTTTTGTTGCATGGGTCCCCTATGTGCTCCCTTTCTCCCCCTTTCTCCCATTGTTTCAGGTTGGAGAGTGGGGAATAGACAGGTAAATATGTCAAGCACATATGTGTTGGAGCTTTGGGGTGCACACCCTAATGCAATAGGCTGTGCACACTTATGCCTCCTATCCTTTACAGCCAAGGAAGCTGCTTCAGTTTGATCTGAAACTGGTATGGTGCTGCACATGTGATTAGCTAAGACACCAGCCATTGGATGGTTTGACAGTTTGGTTGAGGACAAAAACAAATGTGAGAGTTTGCATTTCCAGCATTCAAGGATAGTGACTGTATTGGAAAATCGTTAAATCGATAGGTTTCCGCTATATGATTTACTGCTGGCATTCTGGGCTTCAACAAAATGGTGGCCTTCATCAAGAAGAAACAGTAGCAATGCTGGAGGCAATTTACATCACACACTAATTTTGGTAGCATAATTATTATTGTGGATTGTATGTTCCTTGCTAAAGAACATTATTAATGGGAATGCTTCAGCAGTCCCACTATTGTTATTCATTTTTTTATTTATCTTAAATTTTTATCTTAACTGCTTGCCGACCTGCCGCCGTGATTCTACGGCGGCAGGTTGGCTCTCCTGCGCGAGAGCCCGTCATTCTACATCGGCTCTCTCGCAGGCTACCAGGGGCGCGATCGCCGCCGGGCACACGCGATCACTCATTACTGAGCGGGGACCGGGAGCTGTGTGTGTAAACACACAGCTCCCGGTCCTGTCAGGGGGGGAAATGCTGATCCTCTGTTCATACAATGTATGAACAGAAGATCACTGATTTCCCCTAGTGAGGCCACCCCCCCCCCCACAGTAAGAACACACCCAGGGACATACTTAACCCCTTCCCCGCCCCCTAGTGTTAACCCCTTCACGGCCAGTGGCATTTTTATAGTAATCCAATGCATTTCTATAGCACTGATCGCTATAAAAATGCCAATGGTCCCAAAAATGTGTCAAAAGTGTCCGAAGTGTCCGCCATAATGACGCAGTACCGAAAAAAATCGCTGATCGCCGCCATTACTAGTAAAAAAAAAATATTAATAAAAAATGCCATAAAAATACCCCCTATTATGTAAACGCTATAACTTTTGCGCAAACCAATCAATAAACGCTTATTGCGATTTTTTTTAACGAAAAATATGTAGAAGAATACGTATCAGCCTAAACTGAGGAAAAAAATAGTTTTTTTATATATTTTTGGGGGATATTTATTACAGCAAAAAGTAAAAAATATTCATTTTTTTCAAAATTGTCGCTCTATTTTTGTTTAAAGCGCAAAAACTAAAAACCGCAGAGGTGATCAAATACCATCAAAAGAAAGCTCTATTTGTGGGAAAAAAAGGACGTCAATTTTGTCTGGGAGCCACGTCGCACGACCGCGCAATTGTCAGTTAAAGTGGTTGTAAACCCACTATTTGGACTTTTACTTACAGGTAAGCCTATAATAAGGCTTACCTGTAGGTAAGGAGAATATCTCCTAAACCTGCACGGTTTAGGAGATATTCCCCCCGCAATGCGGGCGGCGCATGCGCAGGGGGGAATCCATGGCTGAAGGACCGGCATCCGCCGGACCCTGCCGATTTTAAATCTCCCGCGCGCACGCGCGGGAGTGACGTCATCGCCGCTCCAGCGAATCACAGCGCTGGAGCGGCGATACCCGGAAGACACGCCGGAGCAAGATGACATCCTGCTCGGCGTGGACCAGGTAAGTGGTACACACCTCGTTCCGAGGTAAGTATTTCATAATAGGCTAGTATGCGGTGCATACTAGCCTATTATGCCTTTTGCATTGCAGGTTTGGGGAAAAAAAAAAAAGTTTATGCGGTTTACAACCGCTTTAAAGCGACGCAGTGCCGAATCGCAAAAAGTACTCTGGTCTTTGACCAGCAATATGGTCTGGGGGGTTAAGTGGTTAATTTAAATTTTATTCCGTAGGTTTTTTGGCTCTGCGTAACTTCTGCATACTTTCAGCTATTAACCTCTTGACCACTGGGCACTTAAACCCCCTTCCTAACCAGACCAATTTTCAGCTTTCGGTGCTCTCACAATTTGAATGACAATAACTCAGTCATACAACATTGTACCCATTTGAAATTTTTGTCCTTTTTTTCACACAAATAGAGCTTTCTTTTGGTGGTATTTGATCACCTCTGCGGTTTTTATTTTTTGCGCTATAAAAGAAAAACGACAGAAAATTCTGTAAAAAAAAAACAAAAAAACTTGTTTCTGTCATATTCGCAGGTTATTTCTCACACACAGCATATGCTTACCACGAATTACACCCCAAAACACATTCTGCTATTCCTCCCGAGTATGGCGATACCCCATGTGTGCGACTTTTACACGGCGTGGCCACATAGAGAGACCCAACATGCAGGGAGCGCCATCAGGCGTTCTGGAACACCCAGACCAATTCTTACAATTACATAGAACCCCAAAACATTATATATGCAGAGTATGGGGGGTATTGCCAGAGTATGGGGGGTATTGCCAGAGCATGGGGGGTATTGCCAGAGCATGGGGGGTATTGCCAGAGCATGGGGGGTATTGCCAGAGCATGGGGTATTTGCAGAGTATTGCGCAGGGATAGCTGAGCTGGGATGGATCTGTGACTGCAGTTGTCCAGTCATTTGACGGAGCGATCACGTGGTAAACGGCCGCTATCAGCGGCAATTTACCGTGATCCGTGATGCGCCGGTTCTTCTAGACCCGGCGAGCACGGACACTTCCGCGAGCGCGCCCCAGGGGACGCGCAAACGCGGAAGTGCACGAGGACGTCCCAGGGACGTCCTGTCACAGTAACACGACCGCGCTGTAGCAGTATTTTTGCTATAGCGCGGTCGGCAAGAGGTTAAAACCATTCAACTTTTAAAACGCTCAGCTCTTTCAGCTAATAACGGGACTGTTTAAGTTTAGTGATGATTTCAGGAAATGTTATCGATTAAACAGAGTGTGTATTGGGCTTATTCTTTGCAAACTTTTAATGAAATTCATGTTTATTTAAAAACCATTCCTACTTTTCCAACTATTCTCACTTCTTCAACTTTTTCTTACAGATTTAAGCTATTCATCCAGTTAGCTTTAGCAATTCAGCTATTCAGCATTGTGTTAATATGGTAATAATGCGCAACCCACAAACATATAAGTGAAGAAAAAAAGTTTACATATGTGAAAATCAATAAGCATAAAGTCTGTAGTTAAATTTTCCTGTGTAAGAAAATTTATATAAAATATAAAAAATAGTCCAAAAAACATAAACTGTTAAAATTAGGTGCATAGAATCAAATGCAGTCCAAAAAAAGAAAGAAAATTCCTAATTTCTGACACCAACGATCAGCTTGCTCCAATATAGGAAAAAATTCTACATCCATGCAGTATAGATAATACGGTGGAAAGTGCAGATAAATGAGCCTCTTACCAGAGAGACGATTTCAACCCACTTATATGTTTGTGGTTGCGCATTATTACCATATTAACACATTTTTGCTTGCTGAATATTCCAGCAAATTCCACTATTGCAGCACCAAATTGAAAGTTTTTTTCATCTCAAACTCTCCTTTCACCTACTGAATTCAATTGGAGTCCTTTGGTATCCCAATTAGAATTTAACTCTTTGTTTAACACTCACCCACTCATTTGTCAACACTTTTTTTCATTTATTTTTTAATATCTGATACTAATAAGGAGAAGCGCAAATCTACCTTGCTTTACAAGCTATTCAGCATTCCCACGCATTTTCTGCAGGAAATGCATTTTCTATTTCTTTTTATAGGTTTTATAGGCCTTCCTCTGGTGTGGAATATAAGCCGAATGGGATATCGACTATGGATTGATTATTCCTATGGGAAGAGATAGTTTGGAAAAGAAATAAATCAATTATCGAGGCATGTATGGTCACTATTACACAGGGCTAATTCTCCTCAATACCTGTGAAGAAGCGAAGCGATGGTCAGTATGTTCAGATGCAATGTCTACCATTAAAGTCAAACTGTTCCTTTTTTTTTGCATTGACAGGGCATGTGTTATTTATTTTTTTCGTTTCCAGACACTTACTAAACAAGGAAACAATCCATGCTTATTACCCCTTTGGACAAAGCCACAGACACCAACACCTAAAACAGACAGGGCAGGTGGACACACGTGGAAGACTCACTGACTACATTTTTGTCTAGACAGGCCGAGTGACGCATTTTAAATCTGTCTAAAGTAAAGGAGAGACACATAAAATAGAGAACTGGTCCAAAACAATGATAGCAGGGGTTTGTAAGCACTGGTGGGGTACAGTGGCTAGGAAACAGAGGCGTGAGTTAGGGTGGCTTTGTAGCAGAACGCAGGCCGCTACATGCACAGAAGGAGGCAGCAGAAACATTCCCTCATACAATCCTGTTGGTTTACATACCTGTCATTCCTGCATAGGACACGAGGAATGCGTAGCTACATGTTTCAGCAAAACATCTATTGTTTGTCTGTATTAATGTTACACTGCATGACACACTGGCCCCGGGGGGTCTTAAGCAGCAGCGCTACACGTAGCTCTAACGTGATTTAAAAAAAAAATTAAGCCTGGCACAGTTTATTTGGAGTCATGCTCATAAAGGCCAGCGTCTAACTTTGAACATCTGGCAAATGGAGGGAAAGCACTTAATCGGAATTTGTTTCCACGAAAAGACTTGGAAATACAGAGACTCGCTAATTCTATCCAATAGAATGTTCTTACAGACACTGTGAGTAATTATCTATGGTATCTGGGCACTGAGCATCAGTGCTGGAACAAGGTCATCTACAGCCCAGGACGAATATACCAAACTGCAACCAAGATGTATGTGCATTATGTGTCAGCAAACCCCCCCTCCCCCCAAAAAATACCCCCCCCTTCTAAGTACAAATCTGCCCCCCTACTGAAATCCCCCCCAAAAAAAAAAATTCCCTCCTAGCACAAATTCCCTCCTCCCTCTACCATATAAGAGCTTCTAGCACAAACCTCAAATATCTGCACTCCTAGCACAAATTCCCCATCCCAATGTAGCGCTCACCCCCCGAAGGAGCCGCTGGATATAATAGGGATGGCGTGTTACCTCCGTGAGCGTCTAGGGGTAGATGATGATGAGAGTAGCAATGATGGAATGTCCAAACAGCAGGGTGTCTTTCTTGTGCTTTTATTTCTGCCCAACACGGCAAACAGTGAAACTTGAGGTAGACAGATCAAAGATGGGTGAGGAGGAGAATTAGCAGATTCAGGCCTAAGGCTGGGTTCACACTACGGTTTTCCCGTCCGTCAGCCACATACGATTTCAGTATTGAAAACGTACGGGCCCGGACGGGAAAACGTAGAGATAGACAATGCATTGCAAATCGTATGCACTCGGATGCATCCGGGTGCGTACAATTTGCTGGCAAAACGTTTTTTAAACGTACGCAAAACCGTGTTCAACCACGGTTTTGCGGTCGTTTTTAAAACAGTATGGCAACCGCATACGTTTTCCTTTAACATTAATGTTAATGGAAAACGCACATATGTGCGGTGCCATACGTTCCCGTCCGTTTCAGCCGCATACGTTTTTTCATATAAATCGTATGCGGCTGACGGACGGGAAAACCGTAGTGTGAACCCAGCCTAACAGAACGGAAGCAGTCCTGCCTCCAACGACACTTCAATTTTGTCGCCACTCCAGCCGGAGTGGGTATAGTGTATCTGGACAGGCCTCTCACACAGACCTGGCAGCCAGAATATCACTCGGAACTTTGAGAGGAACAGGTCTCTGCCACAGACCTGTCCTCAGAACTTAGGTTCATGGAGACTATTCTCCTCAGTAAGCTTCTTTTGGCCTGGATCTCGCTCGGGTAGTTTCAATTAGGTTCCCGACTGACAGATGGCTAAATTCCACCCCATCAGTGTCCGGTTACCTCGATCCCCAGCCTCTCATTGGCGCTCCTCAGACGGACTCCCCACCGAACAGCTATCTCGCTTGGGATCTCCTTAGAGTTGGGGCCCAGTCGACCACTGGAGCCCCGCCACAGCTTTAGATGTTCCGGGCCAACATGGTCCCGGAACCAGGAACACCGCGTGGCACACGCACCCCGGCCTGGTAGGCCGCATCGCCGGGGAGCCATGATGTGTGGTCACCCTGAAGGTGGGTGCCGCACCCGGAACAAGACTCCCACCCAATGGCGTCTGCTCCAGAAGTACCCTCCCCAAGCATGCCCCATGAGGGAAAAACCCTCCTGATTGGCTGCTGGCAAGAGGCACTCCAGCCTGCACTCCACTGCTGCCACCTGCCGCCCCGGGGTGGAAAAGCACCTCAGGAACACAGAATGAACCGACAGTACAGCCCAGCCAAAACAGAGGCCCAATTTGTACAAATCACTTGGATGAGAGCTAATTAACTCTCTCATCCCCCTTAAATTTAGAATAGCACCTGTACTGAAAGTACACAGGCGCTACACCAACATAAAGTCCCCAAAAAGTATTGGGACGCCTGCCTTTACATGCACATGAAATTTAATGGCATCTCAGTTTTAGTGCGAAGGGTTCAATATCGAGTTCAATATCGAGTTGCCCCCCCCCCCCTTTGCAGCTATAACAGCTTCAACTCTTCTGGGAAGGCTGTCCACAAGGTTTAGGAGTGTGTCTATATGAATGTTTGTCCATCATTTTTCCAGAAGAGCATTTGTGAGGTCAGGTACTGATGTGGATGAGAAGGCCTGGCCTGCAGTTTCCACTCTAATTCCTCCCAAAGGTGTTCTATTGGGTTAAGGTGCAGTCCATTCAAGTCCATTCAAGTCCCTCCACTCCAATCCATGTCTTTATGGACCTTACTTTGTTCAGTGGTCCAAATCATTTGGTGGAGAGGGGATTGTGGATTGTGGTGTGGGGTTGTTTTTTAGGGGTTGGGCCCCTTAGTTCCAGTGAAGGCATCAGCATACCAAGACATTTTGGACAATTTTATGCTCCCAACTTTGTGGCAACAGTTTGGGGATGGCCCCTTTCAGTTCCAGCATTACTGCGTACAGTTCACAAAGCAAGGTCCATAAAGACATGCAAGTTTGGGATGGAGGAACTTGACTGGCTTGCACAGAGTCCTGACCTTAACCAAATAGAACACCTTTGGGATCAATTACTGCAGAGACTGCAAGCCAGACCTTCTGGCCAACATCAGTGCCTAACCTCACAAATGCACTTCTGGAAGAATGGACATACGTTCCCATAGACCAGTGGTTCTCAACCTGGGGGTCAAATGATGGTTTGCCAGGCGTCACCAAATCCTGAGCTGTTCCTGGCTCTCCCAGCATTTTTGCGGCCGCCCAGCAGGGCTGTCCCTGGAGACTGTGGCCACCCAGCAGGGCTGTCCCTGGAGCCCGCAGCCACCCACTCAGCCTCTTCACAGCCACCCATTCAGTTCATGGCATGGCTGGGGGCAGAGACTAGTGGTCAGCTGACTGGTGAGGCATGTTAAGTGGGAGGGGCTGGAAGAGGACCTATCTCTTGATTTCCACATAGGTGTCACAAAGTCGGAGACACAGTGAGTAACACTACCTGCGATTATAGTTGCCATTGAAAGTCCCCACTACAGTTTTCAGATCAGCAGATGACCTTGTTTAAGAGCACTGCCACTCACCCCATTCCACCCTCTAAGGAGTAAGAGAAGGAATAAAAATAGAGAATACATGGAAGGTAGAGCAAAAGAGGGGGAGGAACAAAGAAAAAGGGGGAGAAAGAATAAGAGAAAGAACAAGGGATAGGCCGGGGGGAAGACAAGAAATTAGGATAGAAAGAGATAAAGGGGAAAGAAAGGAGAACAAAGAGAAAGAGTGGGACATCCTAAAATGTACCATAACGGGTTTTAATACTGAACGAGTGGAAGGGACTCAGGGAGCGCTAAATGTCTGTGGTTTAGGGGTGCAAATTACTTGTCTTGCCTTGGTTGCTGACAACCCTCGCTACGAAAATAATTTTACTGTTAGGGGTCCCCACAACTTGGGAAATTTTATCAAGGGGTCACTGTACTAGAAAGGTTGAGAACCACTGCCATAGACACACTCCTAAACCTTGTGGACAGCTTTCCCAGAACAGTTGAAGCTGCTATAGCTGCAGAGGATGGGCCAACTCAATATTGAACCCTACGGACTAAGACCGGGATGCCATTAAAGTTCATTTGCGTGTAAAGGCCAATATTTTTGGCAATATAGTGTATGTTCCTATGCTGTTTAAAAATCCAGTAATACACTATCTCACCCTGCTCTGCACATGCTCTGTTGCTCTTTATTTTTTAGCACTTTGCCAAAAATATAGAGGTCAATCTGCTGACAACCCAAAAGATTTACTTACTCTCAGAGATCCTGGGCTTCAGCAAAATGGCAGCTTCCAACAAGAAGAAACAGGCTGGAGGCAATTTACAGCACACACACATTTTTAAATAAAATCAAAAATTTGTATCTGCGCAAACAGTGAAATAAATAAAATACAGCAGCTGTGCACAATGACTAGACACTTGACATATAAAATATATATAAACAGATAGTGCAGTGCTAAATAAATAAAAAAGATGGAATAAACATGCACAAATTTCCAAAAGCCACATAAAAGTGTAATCTTATAGAAAGATCCATGAGCAATCTGTGCGACTGCATAAAAAAACAATCAGGATGAATGAGTCCCTCCAGCTGTGAAAGTGATCAAGGTAACATAGGGTAAGTGTCACCAGCCATAAAACACAACCGCACTTACCAGAGAACGTGTGACCCCCTAATAAGTGTGGTCTACCAATCCAATGATCCGGACCTCCTAGGTAGCCTCGCCTGTCACTGGATATGCGCCATAGAGCTGAATGGATAAAAGCCAGGAAGCCAAGCCCTCAGTCCATGGATGTGGTCAATGTAGTGTTTCAGGAGATCAGTCCGGACTTCTCGGGGCGATTCTTCTTCTTCTTCGAATGCCGCGTACACACGATCGGAAATTCCGTCAAGAAAACCGTGGATTGTTTTCTAACGTAATTTTGGCTCAAACTTGTGTTGCATACACACAGTCACACACAATTCCAAATCGTCAAGAATGCGGTGATGTACAAAAATTACGAGCCGATAAAAATGAAGTTCAATTATTCCCAGCATGCGTGTTTTTTTGCGCATCGGAATTTCATACAGATGATCTGAATTTTCGACATGTACTTTTCCCGACGGAAAATTTGAAAAACAGCTCTCAAATTTTTCTTGGCGGAAATTCCGACAGAAAAATTCCGATGGAGCCTACACACGGTCGGAATTTCCCACCAAAAGCTCACATCAGACTTTTCTTGTCGGAATGTCCGATCGTGTGTACGCAGCATTACTCTATGTTACCTTCATCACTTTCATGGCTGGAGGGACTCTTTCATCCTGATTGTTTTGTATGCAATTGCACAGATTGCTCATGGACATTTCTATGTGATTACACTTTTATGTGGCTTTTGGAATAATTTTGTGCATGTTCATTTCACCTTTTGTTTTATATAGCGCTGCACTATCAGTTTATAAACACACATTTTGGCAGCATAATTATAAATGTGGAATGTATGTTCCTTGCTAAATATTTTTATCACGCTGATATGGGTAAAGTTCAGCTTCAACCCACACAATGCCCACTGGCGATGATTGCTCGGTACTAGATGCAGGAATTTAACCTATATAAAAACCCCAACTCAATGACATTTAAGCTGGATTGAAATTCAGACAGTTCAGCAGGAACAGTTCAAATTGCTGAATGAAAAAAACTGACCCATGTATGTGCAGCTTTACATAATTCGTTAAAGCATTGTGTACCATAAATATATTTTTTGATAAAAAAAAAGTTCATGTTTTTCATCCTTTGTTGCATATAAACACTGCACAGTCACTTCCAGCAACAGCGACGGGTAGTTTCTCAGTTTTCCTGAAGGTGACAAGAGTGGACAATGCCTGGTCAATGTGTGTCAGTACGGTCGCTTGTATTGTCCGCCTGGAGAGCATGTGACAGGGTGACAATGCAGAACATTTACAGGCACAGAAAATTGTCACCCTTTAAAAAGAAGTATCTGAACAGGGACCTTTATTGGAGGATCACTAGGTATTATTTTAATGAAAGCTGCGAATTTAAAAGTATTGGAAATAAATACTTTTAAAATGACTTCAACATTTTAAAGCCTACCTTGTTTCCCTATCTTTAATTCAATTTGGCAACAAAAGACACAGTAGGGCTTATTTTCGGGGTAGGTCTTACCATATGCTGTTTTCTCTCCCCCTTTCTCCCCATGCCTGACAGGAATCCCCAGTGTGAACGGAGTTAAAATGCTTGTAAAATCCTATAATCCCTTTTATTACAGTATTATATAATGTACAATGTGTGTGTTTCTGTAATATAATTGTGCAAAATACCTTTGTTATAACCCCACTCTCTCCCCCGCAATTATATTACAAAAACACACACATTGTACATTATATACTACTGTAATAGAGTGAATTATAGTGAGTGAGAAACTTGTAAAGCACAACACATGCAAACTGAATCGCCTCTGGGCGCTGTAGCCATTTCATGGGTAAGGGAAACCCCTTGACCTCAGAAGAGATGGGTTTTAATCCTTCTCCTAAAGGCCAAGTGGTCCGACTCCACTCGGCCTTATAGGATGTTACAAACATTTTAAGATAGGGCTTATTTTCGGGGTTGGGCTTATATTGCAGCCCTCCTGTAAAATAATGCTAGGTCTTATTTTCGGGGTAGGTCTTATTTTCGGGGAAATGCAGTATGTGCGATTTTGGTGATTGGGTTTACATATACCTTTAAATTGTAGAATCCATTCTTGTAGATTGGCAATTTACAGTATATAAAAGGTGACAAAGCTGCTTTTTTGCCAATTGACTTGCAATACGAATTCATGTGAAAAGGTTTTTATCTACTGTATATAGTCCTGAGGAAGACGAGCTTGTGCCTTGTCGAAGCATCAAAATAAACCTCAGCACTAAGTGTTCCTGTCACATACCTGGTTGAGGCTAAGCTGACTGGAAGGCTTTCCCTTACCTACTGTTCTGTTTTTCCTGAATACGGTGACAGGATATAACAGGGCATGGAGTGGCACAGGTGCCTGGTATGAGATCCTGGGCAGGTGCCAAGCAGAAGGCAGAGACGGGTGGACTGGCAGATGTGAATACACGGTAGCAGGACAGCAGACAGACTGCTGGACTGGCAGATGTGGATACATGGCAGCAGGTGCAGAACAGCAAGCAGAAAACAAGCTGGCGAGCAGGCGGATGCAGGATTTTGGGTGGTCAGGCAGGCAGACGTTGGCAAAGGCCAAGCGGCAGAGGTACAGAATCAAAACAGAGTCAGGGCCAATCCAGGGTCAGTGTCAGGTGAGCAGAGAATGCACCGGAATGGTAGACAAAAGGAAGAGTCAGGTCATAAGCCGGGGTCAACAACAAGGTGTCAGAAATGAGCAGAGTCAAAAGGCCAGACACACACAGGAACAGACACAGAATCAGGTCACAGGCAGCAGAAGCTGACGACCACTGAGCAATCCTTTGGTCTCAAGTGCGATTTTAAATAGGCAAGTTCAAATTCTAATCAAGAAGTGGAAAATGAGGGGTTGAAACCAAATAATGGTCAGGTAGACCAACACAAATTAAAAATTGATGGCAAGATGAATGCAGTATGTTATCAAAAAATACTGGAGGAATATTTGCATTCATCAGCCAGGAAGATGCGCATGGGGCAATGATCCAAAACACAAGGCCAAGTTGACCTGTCATTGGCTACAGCAGAATAAAGTGACCATCTCCTGACCTAAATATCATTGAGACACTCTGGGGAGATCTCAAACATGCAGTTCATGCAAGACAGCCCAAGAATTTACAGGAATTGGAGGCTTTTTGCCAAGAGGAATGATAAATACCATCTGAGAAGATAAAGAGCCTCATCCACAAATACTACAAAAGACTTCAAGCTGTCATTGATGTTAAAGGGGTCAACAAACAAAACAAACTTTTGATCAGGGTCATTTGGGTAGTTTCTGTTGTGATTATGATTTATAAAGAGTAAATACAGTTAATTGATGATAATAAATGGCTTCAGCCAAACACGAGTGAAAGAAAAGTTTTTGTGTTATCATTCATATTCTCTGAAAAATGGCCAAGAGATCATAAATTCTGCCAGGGTCGTAGCAAGGTCTTTTACCTATTTTGGTCTAATAAGAACCTCCAAGGCCAAAGATAGCTGACATCCTTCAATATTAGGGATGCACCGAAATTACGGCCGCCGAAACATATCGGCCGAAAATTGTGTTTTCCGCACTTTGCCGAAACAGAAATGTTGCCGATAATGGTGCCAAAAAGGGGCGGAGTCATCCCGCTGGGTGCCGCACATGTATTATCCCGGCGCGCCCCTCAGAGTCTCCCCTCTCTCCTCCTCCTTCTCACTCCTGTGTACATACAGTACACAGCCTCCCAAGTGCCTGGTAATGCATGTCACGCTGCCGTGCAGCAGCTGTAACGTGACCCCACCCCCTCTGATGCAAGGGGGAAGCCAGGCTTCCCCAGTGACGTAGCAGAGGGTTCGCAGAGGGGGACGGGGTCACGTGACGGTTGGCCCTGCCTCACCAATAAAAGAAATGTCACAGCTTCAGCCGCGTCATTCGCCGGGCTGTGTCTGGCGGAGAGAAGCGGCCGGCGATGCTGGATCAGAGACATCATTACAGCTGCTGCACGGCAATTCAGATCCAGCTTTGACACACAGTGTGACATGCATTACCACTGGTAGGCTGTACCTCATGGGCACTGATAGGCTGTACCTCATGGGCACTAGCAAGCTGCACATGATGGGCACTGGCAGGCTGCATGTCATGGGCACTGGCAGGCTGCATGTCATGGGCACTGGCAGGCTGCATGTCATGGGCACTGGCAGGCTGCATGTCATGTTCACTGGCAGGCTGCACATGATGGGCACTGACGGGCTGCATGTCATGGGCACTGGTGGGATGCTGCATGTCATGGGCACTGGCAGGATGCTGCATGTCATGGGCACTGGCAGGATGCTGCATGTCATGGGCACTGGCGGGCTGCATGTCATGGGCACTGGCGGGCTGCTGCATCTGATGGGTACAGGCACTGGTGAGGCTGCATGACATGGGTACTGGCGGGCTGCTACATATGGGCACAGGCACTGGTGAGGCTGCATGACAGGCCCTGGCAGGCTGCTGCATCTAATGGGCACATACACTGGTGAGGCTGCATGAAAGGCACAGGCAGGCTGCTACATCTGACTGGTAGGCTGCATCTGACAGGCACTGGTGAAGCTGCATTTGATGGACACTGGTGAGGCTGCATTTGATGGACACTGGTGAGGCTGCATTCATCTCCTGTACCACGTCTGCAGCCTCTGACCATCTCCTGTACTAAGTCTGCAGTCTCTGACCATCTCATGTACCATGTCGGCAGTCTCTGACCATCTCCTGTACCACGTCTGCAGTCTCTGACCATCTCCTGTACCACGTCTGCAGTCTCTGACCATCTCCTGTACTAAGTCTGCGGTCTCTGACCATCTCATGTACCATGTCGGCAGTCTCTGGCCATCTCCTGTACTAAGTCCACAGTCTCTGACCATCTCCTGCATCATATCTGCTAGAGGTGCACCGCATGGAAATTTTGCTAATACTATTAGCAATGTGTTATATAAAAATGTATTCATTTTATTTAAAATATAAAAATACATTTTATTTAAAATATATACTGTCATTTTTGGTATGGGTCATTTTCGTGTTTCGGCCTGACATTTTTTTTTATTTCGGTTTTGTTTCGGTTCTGAAATTTCCATTTCGGTGCACCTCTATTCAATATGTGGTGGGTTATAAGGCATAGTGGGTGCAAAGATGGTGAAAGTCATTGGGCGCCAGACACTTCTTGGATGTAAAAAAGGTTTTATTTCTTTTGACAGTCCTTTTTATATACTTTGGGGGAAAGAGGGTAAGGGCCAGGACACCCTTATATAGTTGCAAACTCAGTTGGCTGAATCCAAGACTTCAATAGTAGAACAGCCATACAGAGAAAGGCCCCTGCAAGGTGCCACTTCTGCACGTGCAGGATTGTTGTCTCCTATGGTAACAGTCCTTTAACAGTTCCTAACTCAAACATATCATTTGCTTCAGCTCCACTACAACTGCTACTTATAGTTCTTCAATACTGAGCTCCTGGACTCTCACTAGACCCACTGATTCACTGACTATGAATCCCTTGAGCTCCTCCAAGGCTTGCGGTGGTATCCCATTAAGCGTCACCCCTGCTGCTCTGCTGGGTCCCTAGCTTGGCACTCCAGGTACTCCTCAAGCTTCACCCCTGCTAACCGGCCTTCGTCCCTGGCTTGACACACAAGGCTGCTCTGCAAGTGTCTCCTCCGCTGGTTGGGTCCCTAACACCGCCCCAATTCTCTGCCGGTGATAATATGGATCCGTTACTCGCTATATTTACTCACTGTGGTCCCTGGTAAAGGCGATTGGTCTATTCGTGGCGACAGCTTCACTTCTACCTCTGAACCACTGACAGGTTCTCCGGCAGAACAGTCCCAACCCTGTGCTGCCCTCTTACTTCTGGATAGGCCCTCACACAGCCTGGCAGCCAGATGCCCCCGAGATAGGCCCTATCTCTGGCCTAGCAGCCCGGGGAAGATGACACATGTCCACCCAGATGGCAGTCCGGGTGGCACAGAACACAGATCACCTGACCTCACCCAAATATATAGGCTTTCCCAGCAGTCCAAGGGATTAAAGAAAACCCCTGCCGATTGGCTGGGACACCCACATACTCATAACCTGACCTCTGACCTTGGGTTGCCCTTCTTGTATCTTGTATCTGGTTAAATGGTTTGTCTCAGCCCTCTAACTTCCACATCTGCAGTACAGCTTGTTCTTTTGAAAAACAAAAAAAACCTAAAAAATAAAACCAATGCAGCCATCACATCTGAGAAGTGGTAAGTTGAAATATAATAAATGTTTGCTTTTAGGTCCCATACTAATTTTTCCTTTGCTTTTCTTTGCACATACTCACTTCCCCCCACCAATCTGTTGAGCCACTGGGATTAATCAGAAATACCTAGTACTTTTGGATGAAGGGGGTATGTGACTTACCCCCCCCCCCCCTTACCATACTACAGCATTGGTGCTTGGCACCCACATAGGCTGGATTCACACCTATGCAGTTTTAGTGCTTTTCGCATTTTGCAGATTTGCCCTACAGAACGTGTTCCATTGGAAACCATGTTAAATGGACTGTAGTGCAAATCTGCAAAATGCAAAAAGCACTAAAAATGAATCCAGCCATAGGGGGTGAGAAAGATACGTCAGCCCTGGGCACCTTTACAAAGCTTTCTCCCTTCACTCGTTTCAGCTGAATGGAGAGGCAGGTAAGTGAAGGGAAAGTGAGTACGGTATGTGCAACTGGAAAGTGCTTTGCCCTGCATGGAAAATGCTAAAGGTTCAATTTAAAATGTTCTTTTCTTTGCATAGATTGTTACTACTTTTGCATCTATTGTAAATATATTAGTAGTACAGTACTTCCACATAAAATGACTAAAGACAGAAACTAATTGTTGGGTGAAAGATTCATTCTTCAACTGCCATGACCCAGCGCAGGCTTGGCTTGGCATGTCTAAGGCAGTTCTTCTCTGTAGGTGAACCTGTTCTTTGCTCATTCTGGAGGGGCTCGGGTAATGCCCTATATTCTATTATGCAATGCACCATGAAAAATGACCTATAAGGTGGCATAAGTAGTACAAAACTGCTTCTCTCAATCTTTTTCCATGTACTGTATACGATGGTGATATGAATAACAAGGCCAGGTATGACCCGAGGGTCTTGACCACTCTATACAACTGCAGTTCTGTGGTATTTAAAGTGGTGTACATCAAGATAATTGTTTTTAGTTTTTGGATCTTGCTGTAGCTCAGTTATTTTTTGTTATATTTCTTAGATGGACATGTAGTTTACATGGACTTTATGACCCGGTTCACACAGGGGCGGCACGACTTTGGGGGCGACTCGGCAAGGCAATCTTAAGAGGACTTCAGAGGCGACTTGCAAAATGACTTCTGTATTGAAGTCAATGCAAGTCGCCCCGAGTTGTCCCCAAAGTCGTGCAAGAACCTTTTTCTAAGTCGGAGCGACTTGAGTCGCTCCTATTAGAAAGGTTCCATTGAACAGAGCAGAGCGCGACTTGTCAGGCGGCTGAGTCGCCTGACGAGTCGCCCCTGTGTGAACCGGTTTTAAAATGTATTTCTACCTTTGCAGTCGAATTTGAGAAACCCAACTAGATATTTGTTATGTGTTACCATTCATGCGGTATACCTAAATTTCTTTCCTTTTTGGTTGTTTCTTTGAAGCAGGGTTATACATATGATTTGATAAGTAGCTTGTATTGTTTAGAATAGCTTGCAATGTGAAATCAGGGGACATAGTTCGGGACCGATTCATGTTAGGCCTCGTACACACGGATGGACTGTCCGCTGAAAAAGGTCCGCCGGACCGTTTTCAGCGGACATGTCCGCCCGGAGATTTCTGTCTGATGGTTGTACACACCATCAGACAGAAATCCGCGCGTACACGATACGCGGTGACGTGGCCACGCCGCGACGATTACGCGGCGACGTGCACGGCCCTGGAAGGTCAATGCTTTCAATCACTTTGACTCATGCGAGGGATGGCGGCCGAGCGGACATGTACGGTGAGTCTGTACAGACGACCGAACATGTCCGACGGACAGGCATCCAGCGGACATGTTTCTTAGCATGCTAAGAAATTTTTGTCCGCTGGAAAACGGTCGGCTGGACAAATGTCCGCTGGAAACCTGTCTGGTCGGCCGTACACACGACCGAGCATGTCTGCTGAAACTGGTCCGCGGACCAGTTTCAGCAGACATGTTCGGTCGTGTGTACGGGGCCTAAGAGGTATTAACATACAATGTACCCGCCAAGCCTTGAGATCTCTAACCCACAGACAAAGTGCACATCTAGGGGTAGATCCACAAAGAAAGTACGCCAGCGTATCTATTGATATGCCGGCGTAATTTAAAAATTCCTGCGTCGTATCTTTGTTTTGAATCCTCAAAACAAGATACGACGGCATCTGGGTTAGATCCGACAGGCGTACGTCTTCGTACGCCTTCGTACGCCTTCGGACCTTAGATGCAATTTTTCGACGTCTGCTAGGTGGCATTCCCGTCGTAATCCACGTTGAGTATGCAAATTAGCTATTTTCGACGATCCACGAACGTACGAGCGGCCGTCGCATTCTTTTACGTCGTTTCCATTCGGCTTTTTCCGGCGTATAGTTAAAGCTGCTATCTGGTGACGTACTCAATGTTAAGTATGGCCGTCGTTCCCGCGTATAATTTTGAAAATTTTACGTTGTTTGCGTAAGTCGTCCGTGAATGGGGCTGGACGCCATTTACGTTCACGTCCTTGCGACGTCATTTGGAGCAATGCACCCTGGGTGTTTTGACGGACTGGGCATGCGCAGTTCGTTCAGGGCGGGGAAGCGCTTAATTTAAATGAAACACGCCCCCTACTCGCCGCATTTGA
Source organism: Rana temporaria (assembly GCF_905171775.1). Classification (NCBI taxonomy): domain Eukaryota; kingdom Metazoa; phylum Chordata; class Amphibia; order Anura; family Ranidae; genus Rana; species Rana temporaria. The sequence continues at coordinate 122,165,845 of NC_053497.1, forward strand.
ATTCCGCGCCCTTACACCGCGAAATATACCCTACGCCGCCGTAACTTACGGCACGAATTCTTTCAGGATTCAAAGAATAGCAAAGTAAGTTACAGCGGCGTAGCGTATCTCACATACGCTGCGCCCACGCAGATGTATGTGGATCTGCCCCTAGTTTACAACTGATGGTGAAGATCTACCAGCACAGTACAGACATGGTCAATTATGGTAACCATAACTCTCCAGCCCCCTCCTTAACATTACAGAGAAGGGGAAAGCTAAGTAGAGTTTTTCATAAAAGAAAAAAGCAAGTAAGACATTTTTAACCACTTAAGGACCGAAAGGATATGCCCCTTAATGACTACGCCATTTTTTGCGATACAGCACTGCGTCGCTTTAACTGACAATTGCACGCTATACCCAAACAAAATTGATGTCCTTTTTCCCCCCACAAATAGAGCTTTCTTATGGTGGTATTTGATTACCTCTGCGTTTTTGTTTTTTTGCGCTATAAGCAAAAAAAAAAACGACAATTTTGAAAAAAAATAACAATATTTTTAACTTTTTGCTATAATATATATCCCAAAAAAATTTAAAAAAGCGAATTTCTTCATCAGTTTAGGCCGATGTGTACTCTTCTACATATTTCTTGAAAAAAAATCGCAATAAGCGTATATTGATTGGTTTGCGCAAATGTTATAGCATCTACAAAATAGGGGTCAGATTTATGCAATTTTATTATTATTTCATTTTTTTACTAGTAATGGCGGTGATCAGCGATTTTTAGCGGGACTGCGACATTGTGGCAGACAGAATAGACACTTTTGACACCTTTTTGGGACCAGTGACATTTATACAGTGATCAGTGCTAAAAATAGCCACTGATTACTGTATAAATGTCACTGGCAGGGAAGGGGGTTAACACTAGGGGGCGATCCCTAGGGAGGGGTTAAGTGTTCCCTAGGGAGGTGTTTCTAACGCTGGGGGGGCAGTGTAGTGACTGGAGGAGGAGACAGATCGCTGTTCCTAGTGATTAGGATCTGTCTATCCTCCCCTGATATAATGGAATCTGTCTGTTTACATTGAGAGATCCCTGTTCTGCCTCTCTCAGAAGCAATCGTGGGCGCCGACTATGCGCATCAGCTACGCGCATTGGCTCTGGCGTTGCGCCGCGGGGGGGCGCGCCCCCTAGTGGTCTTAAACTGACGACGTGGAAGGACGGCGATTCGGCCAGGAGAGCCTACAACTACGGCGGCTGGTCCTTAACCACTTAAGGACCGCCTCCTGCACACATCGGCAGAATGGCACGGCTGGGCACATGCACATACAGGTACGTCCTGTGCTAGTACCCATCCGAAGCTCCGTGACCGGGACTGCGGGACTCGCGGACCCGATCGCCGCTGGAGTCCCGCAATCGGTCCCCGGAGCTGAAGAATGGGGAGAGCTGTGTGTAAACACAGCTTCCTCGTTCTTCACTGTGGTGGCGTCATCGATCGTGTGAAATCCGTTTTATAGGGGGACACAATCGATGATGTCACACCTACAGCCACACCCCCCTACAGTTGTAAACACACTTCAGGTCACACATAACCCCATCAGCGCCCCCTGTGGTTAACTCCGAAACTGCAATTGTCATTTTCACAGAAAACAATGCATTTTAATTGCATTTTTTGCTGTGAAAATGACAATGGTCCCAAAAATGTGTCAAAATTTACGGAAGTGTCCGTCATAATGTCGCCATAATGTTGCTGATCGCCACCATTAGTAGTAAAAAAAAAAAATGAATAAAAATGCAATCAACTATCCCCTATTTTGTAAACGCTATACATTTTGCGCAAACCAACCGATAAGCGCTTATTGCGATTTTTTTTACCAAAAATAGGTAGAAGAATACGTATCGGCCTAAACTGAGGAAAAAAAACGTTTTTTTATATATTTTTGGGGGATATTTATTATAGCAAAAAGTAAAAAATATTGCATTTTTTTAAAAATTGTCGCTCTATTTTTGTTTATAGCGCAAAAAATAAAAACCGCAGAGGTGATCAAATACCACCAAAAGAAAACTATATTTGTGGGAAAAAAAGGACGCCAATTTTGTTTGGGAGCCACGTCGCTTAACATGTCTGTTAAAGCGACGCAGTGCCGAATCGCAAAACCTGGCCGGGTCCTTTAGCTGCATTTTGGTCCGGGTCTTAAGTGGTTAAGCGGTTAAACATGTTATACAGAAAGAAAGAAATTAGCACAATTCCCACATCAACACGGATAGTGCTGACAGGGGAGTCCCCCTTGCCAAGCTATTGTCTGCTCCTGGTTAGGGATGGGGGGGGGGGGGGGGGGGGTTGCGTAACTGTTCTCTCCTGAAGAACACAGTGATTATCGTTAGAGGCTATTTCAATCGATCAACTTGGTACCAGCTGAGATTTGAACCGTGTATGACCGGCCTAATTTAGGTCCCTTTCAGACAGCCATTCTGACCAGGTCCATGCAGCCCTATGGACAGTGGGGGTAGACTGAGGCCCGGGTTCTCAGAGGACTTACGTCGGCGTAGCGCCATATACGCTGCCGTAAGTCCGAATCCGAGCCGTCGTATCTATGCGCCTGATTCTTAGAATCAGTTACGCATTGATATCCATTAGATCCGACAGGCGTAAGTCTCTTACGCCGTCGGATCTTAACTGCATTTTTTTTAACCGCTAGGTGGCGCTTCCGTCAAATTCCACGTTGAGTATGCAAATTAGCTAGATACGCAAATTCCCGAACGTACGCGCGGCCGACGCAGTAAAGTTACGACGTTTACATTAGGCTTTTTCCAGCGTAAAGTTGCCCCTGCTATATGAGGCACAGCCAATGTTAAGTATGGCCGTCGTTCCCGCGTCAAAATTTTAAAAAGTTGCGTTGTTTGCGTAAGTCGTCCGTGAATGGGGCTGGACGTCATTTACATTCACGTCAAAACCAATGACGTCCTTGCGACGTCATTTGGAGCAATGCACACTGGGATATTTTACGGACGGCGCATGCGCAGTTCGTTCGGCGCGGGGACGCGCTTGATTTAAATGATACATGCCCCCTACCTGCCGAATTTGAATTTCCGCCGGGTGATTTACGCTACGCTGCCGCAACTTACGGAGCAAGTGCTTTGAGAATACAGCACTTGCCTGTGTAAGTTGCGGAGGCATAACGTAAATCAGATACGTTACGCCCGCACGAAATTGCGTGGCTGTACGTGAATCTGCCCCTGACCTTTTTACTTACATTCATTTATCTCCCCCACAGTTACTACCTTTTGTATCACTTGCCCCTCTATGTAATTTAACTGTACCGTCTCACTTTACTTTGTAAAGCACTGTGCAAACTGTTGGCGCTATATAAATCCTGTATAATAATAATAATCTTGTGTTTATTAAGACAGCTTTCTTTCCTGCCTATAATTCTGTACAGAAGGATGAGCGTGTAGCAATAGGAAGCGTCGCGAGCGAGTCACAGGGCCGGGACGCAGAAGGCGCGGTACAGAATATGTAATTTTATAATGATATCTCCTGTGTGGGGCACGATGGCCTCAGGGTATGGATAGAGCTCTCCATTGTTATTAGCTGTGATTTCCTTGTCTCTCCCCCCTCCCTCCCTGAACAGACTTGAGGCCAGGCATAACGCTGACACTCCCTCCTTCACCTTCCCTGCCCTGAGGCTGTCCGGGAGCATGCCAGACTGAGCACACTTCACTGGGAGCGGCACAAGCCTCATCTGTGCCTACCTCTCTACCTGTCAGCAAAGGACAGGCCTCTGTTTACTTATACATCACTCACTTTATTTGTTTTCCAGATCACAGAGCTGCCAGCACAAAGCCACCACTTCATCCGGATAGCTTGTAAAGTGACAATGATCCAGACAGGGTATAGTGTACCAGGTCTCTATACAATCTGGACTTCCGAGGTCAGGTTTCTCAGTTTCAGCTGGCCTTTACGGCAAAAATATAAGCTGACTGTTGGCCAAATCGGTTTTGGGCACCAATCTTCTCTTTCTGGTACCTGCTTAAGCCTCCATCTTCCCCACATCACAGTGTAAGCATATTCACTTCAGCAATTCAAGATTGCATGTTTGATTGTCCATAGCCAATGTGAAGAATAAGCCCACCTTAAATGCCCCTAGCAGGAGTTGCCTCATCACCCAAAGTAGCTAAAATATCTATACAAGCGCATGCTCAGAAATAGAGTTTAGCCAAAAACATATAAGAACATCTTGGAGTTATCCTTTAGATCAGGAGTCTCAAAACTTTCTAAACAAGGGGCCAGTTTACAGTCCTTCAAAAGTTAGAGGGGCTGGACTGTTGCCAGCAGGAGAAGAATAAGTCCTGGTGTCGGTGGCAGTAAACAATGCCCCTTCATTCGTGGCAATATGAGAAATAGTGCCTCATGATTGGTCTCAGTGGGAGGAATAGTGTCCCATCATTGGTGTCAATGGGAGGAATAGTGCCCCATCATTGGTGTTAGTGGAAGGAATAGTGCCCCAACATTGGTGGCATGTTCTCTATCTAAACTTCGACGGAATTCATCGGAATTTCCGATGGAAATAATCCGATAGGGCACACACACGGTCGGAATTTCCGATGGAAAAGGTCCGTCTGACTTTTTCCATCGTAAATTCCCATCGTGTGTACAGGGAATAACTGGCTTTGGTTTGTAACAGGCGCCAGCTGTAGTGCATAAGCACTGATACAAGCAGGTGTATGGAAAACAGCCGTACTGCACGGCGCACTTCTGCGTTCCACGCTGGAACGCATACGGCGCCTGCGCGATGACGTCATCGCCCGGCGCCGTGTGCGTTCCAGCTTGGAACGCGGAAGTGCGCCGTGCAGTACGGCTGTTTTCCATACACCTGATTGTATCAGTGCTTATGCACTACAGCAGTCCATTGCCTATGAAGGCATTCAATTCAAATACATTCCCCATTCTATTATTGTCGGCCGTAGCCGGCTAGGCTACAACCAATGTATAGCTACCAGTAATCTCTGGACTGCATCGCTCCCCATGCTGCAAGACCACTCCAGCTGCAACTACTACTTTAGAGATGTTACATCTACTGCAACAGAGAGCTATTGCTGGGGACAACCTTGAGGCCTTCCTTGCTGAACACCTTACACCACGGAATCCCTACTTTCTACACTAAAGCCTGCAAATGGATAAGTAGCTATTGTGTCACTTGTAGTGCCATATGAAGATCTGCTGCTTATGTTCCATCTAATACAATTGCTGTTATTTATTAGGCCTTTTGCCTATCAACATACTATTTGGGATATACTGTTGTGCTTATGGCTCATTGCTAAGGAATATCTTAAAGGGACATTTATTATCAAATTCTGTCAGCTATAACTGCCTCTCATATGCAACTATTGTTACCTGAGCTATATTTGCCTCTTATATGCAACTATTATTACCTGTGCTATAATTGCCACTCGTATGCAATTATTAGTTGTCGCTACAACTCCTATTTACTACGAGTACTCTCAAAGTACCTGTGCTATAATTGCCTCCCAGATGCAACTATTAGTTGTTGCTACAACTCCTATTTACTACGTGTACTTTCAAAGTACCTGAGCTATAATTGCTTCTCATATGTAATTATTAGTTGTCTCAACAACTCCTATTTACTACGTGCTTGACATAAGTACTACCTGTTTATGGGCCTATGCCCTAACTTGCGGAACATGTTCGCCTAAACTTTTCTATGCTAAGGGTTGACATATTTCATACCTTCTCCCTTAGTAGCCTAATGCACAACGCTATGTAATACTAATAATTACTTGCATACAGTTGTGTATTCGTATCTTTTAGTGCATGCTATAATTTTAAACGCTAAGCTCTGGTCGCATGTTCTAATGCGTCCAAGTTTAGTAGCTCAACGCCTTTCTTTATGTGAGAGAGAGATGATGTAGAGAACCCCCAAACTCCTGTTTGTGTAAAGTGACGCCTGGGGCGTCTCGCATTGAAATCCTTGATAGCGCAGTTGTGGTTCACTCCGTTCACCAGAGCCGTTACATGGTCACAGTCACAGTTAGTGACATGTCTTTACTTGTTCTAAATAATAATGAATAAGCAGGATCAGCTATCCCTGTTCAGTGAATGGTCACCTAGTCTCCCAAACTGCTATGATGCATTTCCCTAAATTTGTAGATACAAAGTAATTGGGTTAACAATCGGGTCATCTAAAAGGAGTATACGGCCTTATGACTGAATTAACGATTGCATGACTGATGGTACAGTTCATGTGCCGTACAACATGGGAGTGTTTTTAATGACAATGTTGTCAATGTTAACAACATTAACATTTTCAATGGTGTAAGACAGGGATATGCAATTAGCGGACCTCCAGCTGTTGCAGAACTACAATTCCCATGAGGCATAGCAAGACTCTGACAGCCACAAGCATGACACCAGAGTCAGAAGCATGATGGGACTTGTAGTTTTGCAACAGCTGGAGGTCCGCTATTTGCATATCTCTGGTGTAAGAGAATGCGGATGCAATTGCATCAGTTAGCCACCTTTACTAATTTATATTGAAGGGACATTTTAGAACCGCCATTAGCCCTAAGTTAGCCATCTGGTAGCTATCCTCCTTGGTGGTATCAGTACAAAAACTGTGTCTGCCCCTCATGGCCTGCCAAGTGAATGGAGCAATGTTCCTCCCTCTCAGTGGTGTCACTAGGGTTGGTGTCACCTGGTGCGGTAAAACATGGTGTCACCCCCACCGTCTAGGCTGCCCAGTACCATGTAGGTAGTGCCTGATCACAGGGCGCACCCCAAACCAGCCCCTGTAAATGACATTATAGGGTGGTATAGTGGTAGGTTAGGGTAAAATAGGGTGGTATAGGGCAGGTTGAGGTGGTTAATTGCAGGTTAAGGTGGTACGGCTGCTCCTTTTGCTTTTTTAATATCTTTTTTTAATATCTTTCCTCTCCAATCTCCTCTATTCTCTATAATGCTGTTGTAGAGAAGAAGATGTAAAAAAAAAAAAAAAAAAACAGCCCCAAGCATTAAATAGACTAGATATGCCACATTCTTTTATAGTTTGCTGATAATGCAAATATACCATAAGCTGTAGATATATGTTTTTTTTTTTTTTAATGGTAAAAGTTTATAGGCATTTTCAGTACAAAACAAAGTACAGAGAAAGTCCAGAGAATGCGAATATACAGTGGGATACAACACTTTCAATAAATTCACAATTTCAAAGAGAATGCATTATCTACAAAACTCCATTATCTGTGTAAGAACTCAAATGAATTTGGTACAGTAAGGGAGCAGCTGTGTTGAGCCATTAAATTAAATGGTGCGAATATGAGCAAAATTGGATAAGCAGGTCATCCTATGTACCAGGAGGGAAAGGTAGAATGAGAAGCAAAGGACAGAAAGGGTAATATAATGGAGGGAAGGCATGTGGGAGGGAAGTGAGAGGAGGGAGAAGGAAGGTGGATGTTCACTGGGTGGGAAGATCTAATAAGCTTTGGACTTAAAGCTCTTGCGTGCTGGGTCACCCTACTTTTTGCTTAAAGGGGTTGTAAAGACAAAAATATTTTCCTCTTAAATTAAAGTCTGACAGTAGCTGATAAAGTAAAAAGTAATGTTTTGCATTATAACTAGTTTGATACCTGTTGAAATCGAGCTGTTTTATTCACCTCCGTCACTCCTGAATCGTTATTCTCACTGACTTCCTGGTTTGCGGTGCGCATTCCTTCTTGCTACATCACGGCCTAATGGGAACTACAGTTCCCATTAGGCTTAGTCTCCATGCCTGTGAGGGATAAGAGAGCATCTTCACGCATGGCTGAAGTCATAGGGAGGGGGTGAGCACATTCTGCTTTCCACCATGCAAAACGGCTCAGATGCTGGTGGAAAGCAAGAAGAGGAGTGACAGGAAATGGCATTTTCAAACCTGGATTACTGTATTTTGGAGGTCAAAAGGAAAAACGAGGTAAGTGATATTTAAATGCTCTTGCTTACAGCAATCAATTGATCTAATAAAAAACAAACATTTAGTGTTCCTTTAATGTTGTTCTGTTAATTAATTGTGGTAGTTTATAATATGTACATGCGGTACATTTGTTTTACACTCATTCAAACAAAACAAAAAAACAATAAAAATGTACCTTTAAAAAATATTTGTGGTATTTTCTGTGGTTTCCCCAAAATGTAAAGCTCTTCCAACTATATTGGCACTAGTATCTAAAGTAAGGTGACCAGATTTTTAAAATGAAATCCAGGGACATTTTTTTTTTTACTAGTAATGGCAGGAGACAGCGACTCTCTGTCCGTCTCTTACGCCGCCTGCCTCACAGCCTGTCAAGTCCTACTCTCCGGGCCCCGGCTACTACTGGGTGGGGAGCGGAGGAAGATCACTCCACCAGGCAAGGCAAGGAAATAAGCAGGCGGCTGGCCGGGATTTGAGTCAAGGCAGAAGAACATGCGAGCGGAGCTGGATGGACATGCACCCGAAACTAAAGAAATATTCCCTCCCCTCCGACCAGCACATGATCATCAGAAAGGGGCACAGATAATGGAAGAAAATACACCCCCCTAAGCTAGAAGGAGCGGCAGAGCGGGGGGGGGGGGGGTGTAAATCAGAATTTTTTTTTTAATTCTGCACTAACTGTCTTTGAAATTGCCCCAGCCCCTGTTCAAATCCAATCCGGGGACAAAACCAGGGACAGACTTGGTCCAGGGACAGTATCCTCAACCCGGGACTGTCCCTGGAAACCGGGATGTCTGGTCACCCTAATCTAAAGAAGTAACAGCTGACCGCCCATCTCTATTGGCAACACATCTGTTTGTCAATGGCAGCCCTTCTGCCAGCCATGCCTAGAATTATATTTGCATTTACAACTGATTCCAGCTTTCTTTCATTGAGTTTGGTGGTTAAACATCAGCCATAGCAGACCATGTGGCTGTAATAGGGCCCAGCAAACCAAGCACTTGTTTTTTATCACTCATTTATACAGTGGTGACACTTTTTCTCTTTGAGGGAACACTGAACCAATCAAATCGAACCCTGTCCTAAAATAACTTACTTTCTTATTCCCCTGTCACCATTCAGACACAAACAGTAGGGAGAATTTGGGTGGAAACGAATCCCCCAGCATGTTTGTAGGTGGACACCCATACTAATATGGGTATGGGGAAAACATCAAACATCAAGTGTCCCTGATCATAAGTGAGCAAAGGACCCTAGACTTACAAAATGTTTATGCCATCCACAAAGCGATTTATCCAGAAAGAACAATTGACATAAAGAAAATGTTTGTGCCATTCAGTAATCTCTAAGGCCTCGTACACACGGACGGACTGTCCGATGAAAACGGTCCGCCGGACCGTTTTCATCGGACATGTCCGCTGCAGGATTTTGGTCTGATGGTTGTACACACCATCAAACCAAAATCCCTGCGTACAGGATACGCGGTGACGTGGCCGCGCCGTCGCTGCGACGATGACGCGGCGACGTGTGCGACCCTGGAAGGTCAATGCTTCCACGCATGCGTCGAATCACTTTGACGCATGCAAGGTCTTTTGGCCGAGCGGACATGTCAGGTAAGTCGTACAGACGACCGAACATGTCCGACGGACAGTCTTCCAGCGGACATGTTTCTTAGCATGCTAAGAAACATTTGTCCGCTGGAAACCTGTCCGATCTGCCGGAAAATTGTCCGGTCGGACGTACAGACGACCGAACATGTCCGCTGAAACTGGTCTGCAGGCCAGTTTCAGCAGACATGTTCTGTCGTGTGTACGAGGCCTGACTGTTTGCTATTACAGCAATTAATACACTGCATCTGGGCCTAAATTATAGAGGGGGATTAAATACGAAAGATCAACATAGCTACTGCAAGAATTAGTTTTGTATCTGTTGTAAGAATTAGTTTTTTCTACAGGCTGCCACATACAGTGGGGATCGAAAGTTTGGGCACCCCAGGTAAAAATTTGTATTAACGTGCATAACGAAGCCAAGGAAAGATGGAAAATCTCCAAAAGGCATCAAATTACAGATTAGACATTCTTATAATATGTCAAAAAAAGTTAGATTTTATTTCCATCATTTACACTTTCAAAATTACAGAAAATAAAAAATGGCGTCTGCAAAAGTTTGGGCACCCTGCAGAATTTATAGCATGCACTGCCACCTTTGCAAAGCTGAGACCTGCCAGTGTCATGGATTGTTCTCAATCATCGTCTGGGAAGACCAGGTGATGTCAATCTCAAAGGTTTTAAATGCCCAGACTCATCTGACCTTGCCCCAACAATCAGCACCATGGTTTCTTCTAAGCAGAAAACTGAAACTGAAAATAGTTGACGCTCACAAAGCTGGAGAAGGCTATAAGAAGATAGCAAAGCGTTTTCAGATGTCAATATCCTCTGTTCAGAATGTAATTAAGAAATGGCAGTCATCAGGAACAGTGGAAGTTAAAGCAAGTTCTGGAAGACCAAGAAAAAAATCAGACAGAACAGCTCGCAGGATTGTGAGAAAAGCAATTCAAAACTCATGTTTGACTGCACGATACCTTCATAAAGATCTGGCAGACACTGGAGTTGTGGTACACTATTCCACTATAAAGAGATACTTGTACAAATATGGTCTTCATGGAAAAAAACCTCTTCTACAGTAGGTGACCGCGATATTGTGTCAATCTCGCTCCCTTTCTTGGCGAGATTGACCACCTACGAGCCCCATCGCGGGAGCCAGTGCCGAGCGGACATTTTCCATCGGATATTCCGATAGTATGTAGCCCCATCTGAGTTTTTTCATCGGAAATTCCGATGAATTCCATTGGAGTTTAGATATAGAACATGTTCTATTTTTCTCCGATGGAATTCCGTTGGAATTCCGATGTGATTTGGCCGAGCTAAAGCCAGATCGTGTGTATGAGGCAATAGGAGAAATCTTTACTTGTAGGTCCAGCTTATGGGCGAGGCAGGAAAATTTAATTAGCTCCTGAATGTGAATGGAGCCTGCTCTGTGTTTCTATAACACACACAGAATGTGGCTCGGCCCGCCAATTCTAGCTGATTCCTGTTCATTCACTCTGCAGCTGAGGCTGCAGGGAAATAATTGAGGAATCTGGGTCACAGCTCTTTGATCCCCATTCTTCTTCCCCTTGTATCTTCCCGACTACCTTTAATGTAGTAAGAAAAAAAAAACATTGGGTGAAGTTTGTAATAGTTACCCCCATCCATATCAAAAGATACCACTTACAATGTCTTCCTGGCTCCTCCAAAACACCCTTTAACACCCCCACCCTTTTTTTCTCTTTTTTCCTCTCCCCTCTCCTTCACCCCTGATTACCCCCAATAGACCAGAAATATAACATGTCTAAACATCTCTAAGTATCAAGCATATTCTCCATTGGGGTAATGATGCTTAGATGTAAATACCCTATGAGAGGGAGGGAAGAACTAGAAATAAAAAAAATTAAAAATGGGGAAGATGGAAGAGTGAGCCTTAGGGCCTGTAGAGAAACATATTTCTCAATGAACTTATTGGGCTAAAAGTGGAAATGCAGAGGTGAGATGCAATGGAGCTAAAGCTAATAAGCTGTGCTTAGCAAGTGGCTTCAACTCCTCCAATCTCCTCTGTCCGTGTCCCTCAGTGGCAGGTAAAAATTAAGTTGGAAAAAAAAAATGTCCTTACTTTAACTTCTACTTTAAGCACTTCAGGTCCGCTCATAGTCAAATGACATCCACAGATGGGATCTTTCATCATGGGTGCACGTGATATGAAGTCTTGGTCTTCCCGGCCGTCTAGGGGGTGCGCATGCCCGGCAGCCGCGATGTATGCCGAGCACCCGCGATTGCCCGCAGTCACCGCAGGATCGTGGATCTGTGTGTGTAAACACACAGATCCATGTCCTGTCAGAGGTGAGGGGACCGATGTGTGTTACCAGTACAGAGGAACACAGATCGGTCACCTCCCCTTGTGAATCCCCTCCCCCTACAGTTAGAATCACTCACTAGGGAACATATGTAACCCCTTCAGCGCCCCCTAGTGTTCACCCCTTTACTGCCAGTCACATTTACACAGTAATGAGTGCGGTTTTATAGCACTAATCGCTGTATAAATGTGAATGGTCCCAAAAATGTGTCAAAAGTGTCTGATATGTCCGTCGCAATGTCACGGTCACAATAAGAAAATCGCAGATCGCTGCCATTACTTGTAAAAAAATTAAATAAAAATGCAACAAATCTATCCCCTATTTTGTAGACGCTATAATTTTTGCGCAAACCAATCAATATACGCTTATTGCGATTTTTTTTACCAAAAATATGTAGTAGAATAATTCCCTAAACTGAGGGAAAAAAAATTATACTTATTAAATCAAAAAATATTGTGTTTTTTCAAAATTGTCCCTCTTCTTTTGTTTATAGCGCAAAAAATAAAAAACGCAGAGGTGATAAAATACCACCAAAAGAAAGCTCTATTTATGGGGAAAAAAGGACGTCAATTTTGTTTGGTAGCCACGTCGTGCAATTGTCATTCAAAGTGCGACAGCGCTGAAAACTAAAAATTGGTCAGGGCAGGAAGGGAGTGAAAATGCCCTGTATTGAAGCAGTTAATAACTACTGTACATGTACCTTAGCCCCTGAATTTTTTATTATTTTTTTGCAATGGCCTTCAGTCACTCTGGCTGCTATATCCTTTTACAAAGTTTACGTTTTATTTAAAAGGGGAATTCCAATTAATAATGGGAAAAAAAATGCGCCCAGACAAGTCGTTTCACCGCACGGAGGAAAAAATAAATTTAGGTCAACAGGTGAGCAAGTTTTGACTGCACGGTGTTCAAATATGGGGTGTCCGGACTTGTACAAATAATTGTTCTTTACCAAGCCGCGCACACTCCTCGATTGTCTGCAGAACCAGATTAAAGCTGACTAACAACCTCCCCCCAGCAGCTCCAAGCTTGTTGAGTGAAGTCTTGTGCCAACCATCTGCCTGTGTTTGTTTAGTAGGGTGTCTGCTCAAGAATGTCAGCCCCCAGGCACTTGTACAACTCAAGGGAAAGGGGGAGGACTTGGTTTTCAATGAGATAAAGGTGCCTGGAGGGGTGGGCTTCGGGGTCAGAAGTGCTTCCTGGATAGGTAAGAAGATGACATAGAGATGAAAGTTACACTGAGCTCTGGCCACATGGCTTGGCAGGGAATACAGGTGTAAGGTAAGATAGTCAGAAAAAAAAAGGATGTGATTGATCGCATCGGAACCAATAAAAGCCATGGAGGATATGAGGAAAGAATAATAAAATGTATAAAGCTGGTAACTTTAACGTTACAGTAAAAAACACGAGGAAGCCCTCGTGCAAGGTTTAAAGCTGAACCCCAAGATGAGCAAATATTGTCTAAATACAGGAGTCATGTTTGTAGACAGGTGCAGGTCTTCCTCCGTCCAGTAGATGTCACTGTCTCATTATAGTTGTTGGGGGCGGGGCCACTCGCGGACATTTTCCATCGGATTTTCCGATCATGTGTATGCCCCATCTGAGTGTTTTCAACGGAAATTCCGATGAATTCCATTGAAGTTTAGATATAGAACATGTTCTATTTTTCTCCGATGGAATTCCGTTGGAATTCTGATGTGATTTGGCTGGGCCAAAGCCCGATTGTGTGTATGAGGCAATATGAGAAATCTTTACTTGTAGGTCCAGCTTATGGGCGAGGCAGGAAAATTTGATTAGCTCCTGAATGTGAATGGAGCCTGCTCTGTGTTTCTATAACACATACAGAATGTGGCTCGGCCCTGCCCCCCTCTCACTCCTCACTGGCTGTGATTGACAGCAGCGGGAGCCATTGTGTCTGAGCCAATGAGGAAAGAGAGAGAGAAATAAATGTTATTAATTAATAATTTTTTAATTATTGTGTTTTTCTATAGAGACGGGACCCTTCTGGCAGGTAGTCTGGGGCAATTGCCCCTTATAACTCCGGCACTGCCCTCGGATCCTTATTTGAATCAGCAACTCAGTTCCAAAATCGCCCACCAGTGTATACAAGCACTTACAATTTTAAAGAATCAAATTCCTATTGATTACTGCCAATTAATTAACAAGGCTAATTAATATGGTTTTCTTATGGCTGAGTAATTACCGTATTTATCGGCATATAACACGCTCCCTAACTTTAAGGCCGCGTACACACGGTCGGTCAAAACTGATGGAAACGGACTGAAGGACCGTTCGTGCGCCCCATCAGTCAGTTATCCTTCGGTCCAAAATTTTAGAACTTGCTTTAAAATTGAACCGATGGACGCCTAACCGGTAGGTCAAAACCAACGGTTAGTATGCAGAAGCATCGGTTAAAAACCAGCGAATGCTCAGAATCAAGTCGACGCATGCTTGGAAGCATTGAACTTCATTTTTCTCAGCACGTCGTTGTGTTTTACGTCACCGCGTTGGACCGCGTTTTAACTGATGGTGTGTAGGCACATCAGACCATCAGTCCTCTTCGTCAGTTAACCGATAAGAACGGTCCTTCGGACCGCTCTCATCGGATGGACCGACGGTGTGTTTACGCGGCCTAAGAGGGAAGTTTCAGGAAAAAAACGTTCCACAACCCCCTGCGTATAACACGCAGGCACAGTTTACCCTTTTTTTCAGGGTAAAAAAATGAGTGTTATACGCCAATAAATACAGTAGTTTATTGAAACCCCAAGAGTTTTTGCGGCGTTCTATAAAATTAGTGCAATTATATGGTCAGTAGCTCTAAATAAGTGTTGCTTCATGTAAACTGGAGAGCAGCAGAAACAGATTGTTATTTTCAAATTATGTGTGAATAATGTGTGTATTAAATAATATACATATATATACAGACACTGTATTGCCAAAAGTATTGGGACGCTCAGTTGTGTGACATTAGCACGTTGATATTCGCTAATGTCTTCCTGCTTTTCCTTCCAGCCAATCAGAAAGCGGGTCCTAAGACCCGATTGGCCAATGAGTCGGGTCTCAGGACCCACTTTCTGTTCTGCCGGAAGGAGAAGTAACGGCCCCTCTGAAATCTAGAGCAAGGTGGGAAGAGACAGAGCGGACGGATGCAGTGATTGCCCAGATTGCAGTTCGGAGGATGAATGGGAGCCGGTGGGGACGGCTATGGGAGGGTTTTTAGCAGACTGGATCGGGGCAGTGGCCTCTGGCATCTGATCGATAGGTATCTATCGATCTGATAGAGAACGATAGGTGGTACGATCATGTCCGCCTGAAAAACAGACACCACTGGTGGGAAAGGGCCCTTACTGGTTGGATCCCCAACTGAATATAAAAGAAAGCAAATGCACTGATTAAATATAGGAAATGGTAAACTGCAATAAAATAAATGTTTGCTTTTGGGTTTAAGCTCTGGTTCACACCCAATCTGGCTTTGAAATCGTGCTACTTCATCATGATTTCAAAGTGCCGGTCAGTGCGATATCCGGTGCGGCTTTTCGACATCTGTGCGACTTTATGCACAGATGTCAATGCAAGTTGCAAATTAAATCAGCAAAAATAGTGCAGGAACCTTTTCAAAGTCAGAGTCGCTCAAATTTGAGTGGTTCCATAGCCAGAAATAGGGTGCGACTTGTCATGTGACTTTGATCCGTCAAATCGCATGACAAGTCGAGGCATAATGCTGCTTTAAGTGAGATTGCATTTTGTACCAGGTGAGCACCTCTTTTGTCGTTATCAGAGATCTAGCATTCTAGGACCAGAACAGGGTCCCCCCATACTAGACTTCAATCACGGATCTGCTTCTTTAACCACTTAACACCCGACCGCCGTCAAATGACGGCGGGCGGAATACTCTATTGTTCTGACAGGACGTGATATGACGTCCTGTCATTTAAAGCCGCTAGGGGGCGCGCACCCGTCGCGTTACTGGGAACACAACCCGCGTGCCCGGCGGCCGCGATTGCACCTGCGATTGCCCAGTAACTGAGCAGGAACGTGGATCTCTGTGTGTAAACACAGAGATCCACATCCTGTCAGGGAGAGGAGACCGATGCTGTGTCCCTTGTACATAGGGACACAGATCGGTCACCTCCCCCAGTCACCCCCCTCCCCCTACAGTTAGAACACTGACTAGGCTACATATTTAACCCCTTTCCCGCCCCCTAGTGGTTAACCCCTTCCCTGCCAGTCACATTTATACAGTAATCAATGCATATTTATAGCACTGTTCACTGTATAAATGTGAATGGTCCCAAAAATGTGTCAAAAGTGTCCAATGTGTCCGCTATAATGTCGCAGTCCTGAAAAAAATCGCAGATCGCCGCCATTCCTAGTAAAAAAAAAAAGAATCATAATTTTGTCCCCTATTTTGTAGGCAATATAACTTTTGCGCAAACCAGTCACTATACGGTTATTGCGATTTTTTTTTATACCAAAAATATGTAGAAGAATACGTATGGGCCTAAACTGAGATTAAATTTATTTTTTTTTTTTAAATGGAATATTTATTATAGCAAAAAGTAAAAAATATTGTGTTTTTTTTTCAAAATGTACACTATTTTTTTGTTTATAGCCCAGAAAAAAAAAACCGCACAGGCGTTTAAATACCACCAAAAGAAAGCCCTATTTGTGGGAAAAAAAGGACGTCAAAGTGACGCAGTGCCGGAAGCTAAAATTTCGTCTGGGCAGGAAGGGGGTGTATGTGCACAGTAGGCAAGTGGTTAAAGGTAAAATCTATTTACGGTCAATCCATCTGAACCAATATTTTCACATCTATCAGTTCAACGCTATAATCACACACACATAAGGTTTTATTATTACATGATACTCCAAAACAATACAGGATTTGCGGCTAAATAAATTCACTGCTTTCCCTGGATTCAATCATCTGCGTAACCTGGAAAATCCTTATGTATCACAAATGAAAGCAGTCCTATAATAAAGCTTTCAGTTAGTGGCACAATGGTGAACATGTCTGTTGGTATGAGATGATTGAGTGCCATCTAGTGTTGGCTTTTTGAACTGCTGTTATACCAGTAAGCTGAATCACTCAGTTATGATAAGTAGATGGCCAGCTCTGCACACTGTATTATTATTTATTTATAAGGACCAGGAACACCGGGGAGAAAACATGATACAGTAATAATAAGTAGTTGCAGGGGACTGCTTGCGGGAAATGACAACAGACTCTATTTGTGATCTACAGCTATATGCATTGGAAGTTTATGGGTTTGTGATTTAAGGTTGCTAGTAATTATATATTAAAGCCCTGTTAAATAATGGTAAGCAGATGCTTAATAGGTATTAGCAGCAGCAGCTGGTGTTCACCTAAATGCCTTTTGGAAGGGAAGCTTCTGTTGCATACTGGAAAATAAAAACAATTATAAAACAGCTATGAATATACAGTATAAGTATAGCAGTGGATATAATAAACTAGGGAGGGGGGAAAGGGAATGGGAATGGGGGACTTTAAATGAGATGCAGAAAAACCTATGTCTCCATCCCTAATGAAATGTGAATAAGCTATAAATTGTGACTTTAAGTCCCGGTTCACACTGGGCTGCGGGAACGAAGCCGTGCAAGTTCAGCTGAACTCGCACAATTTCACTCCCGCGTGTCATTCCCGACTTCAGCCGCTATTACAGAGACATATGTGCAGTTTCTGCACAGATGTCAATGTAAATTGCAGGCCGAAATTGCAAAAAGTAGTACAGAAACAACTTTTTGAAACTGGTGCAGCGCCGCAGATTAGGATGGTGCCATTGCCGGCAATTGCCAGCAAATCTGGCTGAATTGACATGTCAAATCGCATATATAATCATACCAGTGTGAACCAAGGCAGAATGAAACATGTTCAATATGGCCAGGAAATTTGTCAATAATAAAAATATATATACTGTATTTATCGGCGTATATCGCGCACTTTTTTCCCCTTAAGATCAGGGGAAATCGTGGGTGTGCAATATACGCCGATCCCCGCTGTCTCCGACATTGTCCAAGCCGAGCACTCGGCTAGGCTCTGCCAGGCTTGGCCACGCTCGGCTCTGCCGGCAGCCACGCGAGAGGAGCTGAGAGAAGCCGAGAGTGCAGGAAATCCGGCTTTGCACAGCGCGCCAAATTCAAACACACAACGGAACGCAACCCCGGGCAAGGTGCGGCTGGACACCTCCAAAGCAGCAGACGGACACCCACAAGGCTCGACGGACCCCGGGGAACGCCGCAGACGGACGCCGGACAAGGCCGCCGATGGACGCCGGGCAAGACAGCAGACGGACACCGACAAGGCTCGACGGACCCCGCGCAACGCCGCAGACGGACGCCGGACAAGGCCGCTGATGGACGCCGGGCAAGACATCCAAAATGTAAGTTTTTTCCCTAAACTTCCCTTCTCAGCTGCGGGTGCGCACTATACGCCGGCGCGCGGTATATGCCGGTATGTATTTATTATAAGGATAGTGAAAAACTCTCATATTGAATACAGCAATTAATAAACATACATTAAATCTATACATTAAAGACCATTGTCCTAGAAATAGATCATAGCATAAAAGTACACTACACAATGTGACATAAAATATCGTCCTCCATGTTTATGTGACTTTCGAATAGTGTGGTATAATAATAAATCCAACTAGGCTAAAATCAAATAGACCGTCTATATACGACATAAGATGCATAAGACAAATTGGGTCTTTTCCAACATCTCATCCCCCCCTTGCACATCAAACAGTTTGGGGCCATGTGTGTGTGCTTGACTCCCTGGTGGGTCCAATCTACCACAGTTCCCTGGATTGGACACTATAGGCAGCCTCCAGGTTTGGCTCTCGCAGGTTCTAGGCTTTGTTCCTATGTGAGTATATGTGGGGATAGTTTATTACATATTTTATAAATTTTCCCTGTCTACACTGTATTATACTGACTTATTTATATTTCTCTGTTTATTTAGATGCACTCGCTCCTGAGGAAGTGGTGTCGGCATATCTGGATGCATCTTATGTCGTATATAGATGATCTATTTGATATTAGCTCATTTGGATTTAATATTTGGGTGATGCTCTTGGAATCGTTGCCTATACTCCATTTTATTTACAAGCTTGTTTTATCGGATTTGCTGTAAGTGTAAAGCCCCTTTTTTTTACTATTAAACATCAAACAGTATCACTGTTTAATACTGTTGTGATACTGTTTGACGCTTAATGGTAAAATTTACAGCAAATCTTGGCGGCGGCTGTAATAGGAAGTCCTGTCTCCTGGGCTGCCATTGGACGACTGTTCTGTCTATCATAGGAGGCGGGAGTTTCTATTAAAAAAGGCTGGCGAGTAAACAGGAAATTCTCCTGTATGTAATCTGTCGGTGCTCGTCCCGCCACCCTCCCTGTCCCCTCCGAGGCTGCAGATGGGCATCGATCAGGCGGCACTGGTGGCAATGGTAAGGGTGCTTTCATGGCACATGTGAGGCTGCAGATGGGCACTGATTAAGTTGCATTGATGGGCAATGACTCTTATTTTGATTCACAGTTCTTTATTTAAAATTAAATTATTTTCCCCTGAAACGTCCCTTATAGTGAAGGTGCGTGTCTGACCCTGATAAATACGGTATTTACCAAATAACATAGTCCTGAGTGGCTCTCTGGGATTCGTTGGGGGCCACAAAAGATATGGATATATCCAAATAACACACCCGAGCTCATCTCTTCACCATACAGCCACAAAGGCAAGAGAATTCTTGTTGGGTCGTGTATTAGTGCCTCGGACGAACACACTTTGCCCGAATTTTAATGGCTCAAAAATGTCAGGCAAAATGGTCGGCCCTCACACATGTTCACTTCATCAAATCTGGCCCTTTTTGAAAAAAGTTTGGACACCCCTGGCCTACAGTGTCCATACACTGTGGTAGATTGGACCCACCAGGGAGTCAAGCACACACACATGGTCCCTGCACTGTTTGATGTGCAAGGGGGAATGAGGTGTTGGAAAAGACCCAATTTGTCTTATGCATCTTATGTCGTATATAGATCTATTGATTTTAGCTCAGTTGGATTTATTATTATTCTACCACTCGGTTGGAACGTCACATAAACATGGAGGACGATATTTAATGCCACATTGTGTAGTATACCTTTGCCATGACAATGGTCTTTAATGTATATACTTTTTGTATGTTTATCAATTGCTCTATTAAATATAAGACATATATTTTTATTATTAACCAATTTTCTGGCCATATTGAGCATGCTTCTTTTAAAGTACCAATTTGTTGCTTATTCACATATAACATGATTTAGCCATGGATGGGAGAGAATAGTATATGCAAGATTTGTAAGGGTGATCCTTGAGAACTATGCAAGTGAGGAGGAACAAAAAAAATGGAATACAACCTAAAAGAGCTCAGTTATAAGAGATTGAAAGCAATTAATCGGGTAGATTGAGACGACACTGCACTAGGTCAGTCCTTCAAAAGCTGAACTGAGAAAGAGAGAGAGAGGACCCAAATATATTCCAGTTGCATCCAAACATGAAGTGTGCGAAGCCTTATGCCGCATACACACAACCGTTATTCATGTCATGAGAAAAAACAACGTTTTTCTCAACGTCATTTGTCGTGATTCCTCTCAACGAAACGACGTGAAAAATGACGAGACAAAATAGAGCAGGTTTTAAAAAAAAATTCAGGCATTTTTCTCGTCGAGAAAAATGCTCTGGAGCATACACACGACCATGCTAGTTCCCTTGGCAGAAAAAACGCTCATATTTTGCCAGTGAGTGCCAATCAAAAACGCAAAACAGAAGGTTTTTTTTTCCCTGCCTCTAAACGTTGAGCTTAAAATATGCCTGTAATAGTCCTAATGTGCATGGACACACATAGGATAACATTGAGCTGCTTCTACAAGCAGAACACAAAACTCCTGAAGCAGCAGCAATTGTTTAAGCCAGTGTGCATGGAGACTTACTGATCTTTTTCTTTAGAAAGCAGCCACAGCTTGAGTACAAAAACCTGCCCCCTGCCAGCATGCTATATATAGATATCCTTGTTCTTGGTGTGGTATTTCAGCAAAGGTCAAACAAACCCCCTGCTGAGTCAGACCTTTAGCTCTGAAAATCAGAAAAGCTCACACTCCCTGCTGATTGGAGAGCTCTGACCCAGCAGGGGATATGTGGTACTTCCGCAAAGAGACCACTGTTTCCACACAGAGAGCAATGGTCATTCTCTGCAGCATGCTGGCAGGGCATAGGATTTTCTACTCAGGCTGTGGCTTTTTTTTAAAGGAAATGCACACCTTTTGTTTTGATGAACCTGTAACATTCAGGATTTAGCTGATTTAGGCCAGGTTCACAACAAACGCTCCGACATTGGGAGCTCATGTCGCATGACGTGTGAAAATCAATGTTTCCCTATGGGAGCCGTCTTAACTGGTCCGACACATGTCGTTCCGACTTTGAAAATGCTCCCTGCACTACTTTGGTCCGACTTTGATCCTACTTCAGCCCATTGAATATCACTGAAGTCGGATCAAAGTCGGATCGCCGTCTTGCCTGATCCAACTTTGGCATGCGACTTGTGCTCTGATGATCTTGAGGGGGAACTCCACGCCAAATTTTAAATGAAAAACTGACATGGGTGTCCCCCTCCAAGAGCCATACCAGGCCCTTGGGTCTGCTATGTTAAGGGCAAACCCCTACACCGGTAAAACGGCGTGCAGTCCCCCCAAAATCCATACCAGCCCCTTATCCGAGCATGCAGCCCAGCCGGTCAGGAAAGGGAGGTGGGGATATGCGAGCGCCCCCTCTCCTACTTACCAGACCACATGCCCTCCACATGGGGGGTAGGTGCTTTGGAGCAGGGGGGCACCCTGTGGCCTCCCACCCCAAAGCACCTTGTCC
Organism: Rana temporaria; assembly: GCF_905171775.1. Lineage (NCBI taxonomy): Eukaryota > Metazoa > Chordata > Amphibia > Anura > Ranidae > Rana > Rana temporaria. The sequence goes on from NC_053497.1 coordinate 122,187,653, forward strand.
CCATGTTGATGAGGACAAGGGCCTCTTCCCGACAACCCTGGCCGTTGGTTGTCAGGGTCTGCGGGCGGGGGGCTTATCGGAATCCGGGAGCCCACTTTAATAAGGAGACCCCTGGATCCCGGCCCCTCATCCTATGTGAATAAGTATGGGGTACATTGTACCCCTACCCATTGACCTGGGGGAAAAAAGTGTCAATAAAAAAAAATACACTAGACAGGTTTTAAAAGTAATTTATTAGGCAGCTCCGGGGGTCTTCTTCTAATTTCGGGGTCTTCTTCCGACTTCAGGGGCCTCTTCCGACTTCTCCGCTCTCTCCGTCCTCTTCTCCCGCTCTCCGGTGTCTTCTCCGTGCTCTCTGGTTCTTCTCCCGCTCTCCAGTGCATTCTGATGGGCTCCTCTGCTATCTCCTGCCAGCTCTTTTACTAGCGGTTGCCCGGTCTTCTCTGTCGTCTTCTTCCCTCTTCTCTTTTTCCGATGTTGACACAACGCGCTCTCCCACAATGACGTGTGCGCAGTGTGCAACGACTTATAAAGGCATGGGGCGTGGTCACCGTGAGATGAACACCCTAATCACTCTGGTGCCAACTCCTCCTACTGCCGGAGCTTCCCCCCCATGTTGCCCCCCTGTAGTGTTGCTGGCTTCCTTTGTCTTCTCTCCTCTTATGTCACAGTACATGTTGCCATTCATGGTTCCGTCAGTTAACTGTAGATCCCCAGTTCCGGCAGCATTCATGCAGCCCAGACCATGACACTCCCACCACCATGCTTGACTGTAGGCAAGACACACTCGTCTTTGTGCTTTTCACCTGGTTGCCACCACACACGCTTGACATCATCTGAACCAAATATGTTTATCTTGGTCTCATCAGACCACAGAACATGGTTCCAGTAATCCATGTCCTTCTTGTCTTCAGCAAACTGTTTGCGTCCTTCTTGTGCATAATCTTTAGAAGAGGCTTCCTTCTGGGACGACAGCAATGCAGACCAATTTATTGCAGTGTGCGTCGTATGTTCTGAGCACTGACAGGCTGACCCCTTCAACCTCTGCAGCAATGCTGGTAGCACTCATACATCTAATTTTCAAAGACAACCTCTGTATATGACGCTGAGCATGTGCACTCAACTTGTTTGGGCGACCATGGCGAGGCCTGTTCTGAGTGGAACATGTCCTGTTAAACCGCTGTATGGTCTTGGCCACCATGCTGCAGCTCAGTTTCAGGGTCTTGGCGATCTTATTATAGCCTAGGCCATCTTTATGTAGAGCAACAATTCTTTTTTTCAGATCCTCAGAGAGTTCTTTGCAATGAGGTGCCATGTTGAACTTCCAGTGACCAGTATGAGAGAGTGAGAGCAATAAGACCAAATTTAACACACCTGCTCCCTATTCACATCTGAGACCTTGCAACACGAGTCACATGACACCGGGGAGGAAAAATGGCTAATTGGCCAACACGAAGACTGAAAAGCGCGAATCGTCTCTCACCAAACTTTTACTAACACGAAATCAGCAAAAGCAGCCCAAAGGGTGGCGCCATCCGAATGGAACTTCCCCTTTATAGTAAATAGGGGGTAAATAGAGGCGCTTGCCAATTAAAATAAATACTAAATACCAAATAACGCACAGCAACGTTAGAATAGTATTGATTGAATCCAATGTATATGTTTCACTCCTGGTTCCAATACCTTCAAAGCATCTAATTGGAGATGAATGAGGTGGAGATAGTGAAAATTAATAATACGAAAATACGGACTAAAAATAATAATTGATAGTCAGCACAATAGTAATAATCCAACGGTATCATAAACAGTGATGACGTGAGCAATAAATAACGTGAAAGAAATCCAAAAGAACACACAGTGTGAAATCTGGGTGATAAATAATGTAAATAGTAACATCAATGATTGTGAATAAAAAATGTTCAGATAAAAATATAATATGAGGAAAGAAATATTTTAAAAAAATGTAGTGATATATATTAGAGTGTTCAAAATCAAACTCTACTTGTGATGAAAAACGGTTCCAAAAAGGAAAAGTGCAAAAAAACTTATAATAAAGTGCCAATCCAATCCAAACTCTTCCAGAAGAGTATTGATGGTGTTTTATAATAAATTAAATAAGTGCTGCAGTCCACCGCACGAAATTCCAGTGTAGTTTAGTGCAGATTATGAAGATAATTCCAGCCTCTCACCTCAAAACAGGTTAAACCAGCCTGTTAGATGCAATAAAGGATTCCAGCAGTGTACACTCTAAGGGTCCCTCCAAAACGTCCACCAAGGGTAAAGCTCCAGACCACTCACATGAAAGTAAATGCAAGCTCCATAGTGTAATAAGTTCAACACAATTTTAATGATGGTAAAAAACAAATATTACACTCACATTTAACAGGGAGCAAAACAGCATGCAGCGAGTGTTTGTGTAACAAGGTAGCAGATCTCCGCTCTCGGCCGCGAGCGGGGATGACGTCACCGACGGCACTTTCCTTCACCTGACGCGTTGCGTAGCAGATCAACGCTACTTAGTCATAGGTATGGACAAGCAACCACCTGGGGTTTAAATGGCCCAAGTGATCTTTCTCTTTGAAGACTTTACTGTTTGTTTCTCCTTTCTTCTCACACTGATTTTCCTACATAGAAAAGAGAAGTCAACAGGTGTCTATGATGAGTACAACCCTTCCCATTGAGAAATCAGTGTGAGAAGAAAGGAGAAACAAACAGTAAAGTCTTCAAAGAGAAAGATCACTTGGGCCATTTAAACCCCAGGTGGTTGCTTGTCCATACCTATGACTAAGTAGCGTTGATCTGCTACGCAACGCGTCAGGTGAAGGAAAGTGCCGTCGGTGACGTCATCCCCGCTCGCGGCCGAGAGCGGAGATCTGCTACCTTGTTACACAAACACTCGCTGCATGCTGTTTTGCTCCCTGTTAAATGTGAGTGTAATATTTGTTTTTTACCATCATTAAAATTGTGTTGAACTTATTACACTATGGAGCTTGCATTTACTTTCATGTGAGTGGTCTGGAGCTTTACCCTTGGTGGACGTTTTGGAGGGACCCTTAGAGTGTACACTGCTGGAATCCTTTATTGCATCTAACAGGCTGGTTTAACCTGTTTTGAGGTGAGAGGCTGGAATTATCTTCATAATCTGCACTAAACTACACTGGAATTTCGTGCGGTGGACTGCAGCACTTATTTAATTTATTATAAAACACCATCAATACTCTTCTGGAAGAGTTTGGATTGGATTGGCACTTTATTATAAGTTTTTTTGCACTTTTCCTTTTTGGAACCGTTTTTCATCACAAGTAGAGTTTGATTTTGAACACTCTAATATATATCACTACATTTTTTTAAAATATTTCTTTCCTCATATTATATTTTTATCTGAACATTTTTTATTCACAATCATTGATGTTACTATTTACATTATTTATCACCCAGATTTCACACTGTGTGTTCTTTTGGATTTCTTTCACGTTATTTATTGCTCACGTCATCACTGTTTATGATACCGTTGGATTATTACTATTGTGCTGACTATCAATTATTATTTTTAGTCCGTATTTTCGTATTATTAATTTTCACTATCTCCACCTCATTCATCTCCAATTAGATGCTTTGAAGGTATTGGAACCAGGAGTGAAACATATACATTGGATTCAATCAATACTATTCTTACGTTGCTGTGCGTTATTTGGTATTTAGTATTTATTTTAATTGGCAAGCGCCTCTATTTACCCCCTATTTACATTGTCTTTTGGTGCGTGAGCACTATTTTAGTAGGGGCTGCTGCTTTTATAAATTTTAGCTTAATTTTTATTATTCACAGTCAGGCTGGTTTTGCGCATTGGTTCCCCCCTTACACATTCCCCTTTATAGTGCCGTTGTACGTCACTGCACTTTGCTCGAGCATTTTTTTTTCACGATCGTGTATGTATGCAAGGCAGGCTTGACAAGAATCACGTCAAGAAAAACTTTGTTTTTTCCATGACATTAAAAACGGTCGTGTGTGCGCGGCACTATACAAGCTGTACACTCACTACTTTACATTGTAGCAAAGCGTCATTTCTTCAGTGTTGTCACATGAAAAGATATGTTAAAATATTTACAAAAATATGAGGGGTGTACTCACTTTTGTGAGATACTGTATGACATTTGCAGAGATCGAATGGCTGTATGCCCAATAAATAGGATCACAGGGCCAAATTTGTGTACTAGAAGGAGCTCTTTTTTCTCTATAAACGTTATTCCTATACCAGCATGCAAAGACAGAAGAGAAGAATTGATGTGTTCTGTTATATGTACTATACAGTATATTTCCGCTTATGGTATTTATAGTCTGCAGTGGTCTCTTGCAAAGTGCTTCTCTCTCCCCGTATTCAATTATTTGTATTGCTCTGAGTAGCACTCCAAATGTCAATGTGACTTTTTTAAGATGCTGCTACCTAGCTAGATAAGGCTACCCCTATGATACTTCTTCCTTTTCATCCAAATATCAGGGACCCCAACAGAAGCAGTTATCTCCCTGTCCGAGTATTAATCTACAGCTTGGATGTTGTTGCCTCCCCTTGCAAACATCAGGGATATAATATGATGCTGATGTCTCCCCATCCAAATATTAGGAAGCCCCTAGGATGCTAATGCCTCCCTATCCAAATAGCAGGGTGCCCTTAAACTGCTGCTACCTCCACATGGAAATGTCAGAGGCCCCTTATGATCCTGCAGCCCTCCAATCCAAATATCAGGCTTCTTGTAAGGTGCTGCTACCTCCTAATCCCTGTTGCCTCTGTAATGCTGCCGTTTCCCCATCCAAACATCAGATTGCCTCTCTATTTAAATATCAGAGTGCCTCTAAGTGCTGCTGCCTCTCAATTCTAATATCAGTATGCCCCTAGGATTCTCTGGACTCCCTGCTTAGGTATCAAGCTACGTCCTTCCCATCCAAATATCAGGGTGTCCCTAGGATGCTGGTGCCTCCCCAACCAGGTTTCAGGCTACAACTGGGATGACACTGCTTCCCCATCCAAATACCAGCATAACCCTAGCATGATGCTGCCTCCCCTACCAAGAATCAGCATGACTCTAGTATGCTGCTGCCTCCCCATCCAAACATCAGGGACTTCTATAATACTGCTACCCTCCCATTTAAACATCAAGGTGTCTTTATGATGCTGCTACTTCATCCAAGTGTCAGGCTTCCCCTCTGTTGCTGCTGCCTAACCATCCAAATATCAGGGTGCACCTTCAATAATGTACTACTGCCCCTTATCCAAGTATCAGGCTGCCCCTATGATGCTGTCATCCATATATGAAGCTGCCCCTAGGATAGTGCCGCTTCCCCATCCATGTTTCACTCTGTCCCTTTGGAAGCTGGTGCCTCCTTATTCAAGTGTCAGACTGCCCCTATGGTGCTGCTGCCTTTCCAACCAGAATCAGAATACAAATGAAATGCTACCTTCTGCCCCATCCAAATACCAGGCCACCCCTAAAATGTTGCTCCCTCCCATCCAAGTGTCAGGCTACTCTTAGAATGGTGCTACTTCCAAATCCATGTTTCAGCCTGTCCTTTTTGATGCTGCCTCCTCTCTATCCAAGTATCAGGCTACCCCTATAATGCTGCTGCCTCCTCATCCATGTTTCAAGCCTGTCCCTTTCCATGATGCTGCCTCCTCATCCAAGTGTCAGGCTGTCCCTCCAGGTTTCATACTCTCCCTATTAGTGCTGCTGCCTCCTCATGCCCTATGTTGAGAGTTTCTCCCCATCCATAGTCCTTTATTGATGATTCCTCCCCATCCATATTCATATGATAATGAATCCTCCCCATCCATAGTCCTATAATGTTTTTCCCCATCTATAGTTCTATGATGACTCCCCCCCATCCATAGTCCTATGATGATGATTCCTCCCCATCCATAGTCCTATAATGTTTTTTCCCATCTATAGTCCTATGATGATGATTCAGACCCATCTACAGTCCTATGGCGATGATTGTAATTACATGTCCCTGTTTAACAGTGGCAGAAAAATTGGGCCTTTGGTGGTGGTGGGGGTCCCACAACACTGTAAGTCCTCACAGTTACTCTTGGTGGGCGCTGAACGGGCCCTGCTGTGAAATATTAGAACAAAAATTGTAATTACATGCCCCTGTTAAACAGGGGCAGAAAAATTTGGCCTTAGGCACTGGTGCTGGTGCCACAACACTGCAACCCCTCACAGATACTCTATTTGAGCGCAGGAATGAGCCCTGCTGCAAAATATTACAGCAACAATTTAAATTATACACACGCCTGTTAAACAAGGGCAGACAAATTGGGCTTTAGGCACTGGTGCTGGTGCCCAGAACCAAAAATATCAACATGAACATTGAGGAGGAATAGGATAGTCACTCAGCATAACAGGATAGTCACTTAGCAATCAGCATCAGCATAGGCAGTCTTGAAGGGATCTCATTCATAAAAAAAAAATCGGCTGCATCACGTGCTTGGTAGCTGGTGATCCAAGACTGATTCATTTTTATGAAGATGAGACGATCAAACGAGTCGGTGGACAGGCGCACTCTGTGATCAGTTACAAAGCCTCTAGCAGCACTGAATGTGTGTTCCAAAAGAACGCTGGATGCAGGACAGGTCAGAAGCTCAATTGCATACTGTGCAAGCTGTGGCCAGTGATCCATCCTCAAGACCCAGTAACCCAGAGGAATTTCGGTTGGAAAGGTGTCCAAGTATGATCTTGCCCCTAGGTATTCCTGCACCATGTAAATCAGACGTTGGCGATGGTTGCTGGAACCGATCATATCTTGGGGCTGCGGACTAAAAAATTGTCTGAACGCATCGGTCAGACGGCCACCTTCTCCACCGCTCCTTCTGTGACTGACCGAAGCCTCAGCAACACGTAGTTCAGGACCAGGAATTTTTAACCTTCCAGGCTCTGGGAACGCATTGCACAAACCTTTCTGCAAGGCCTCCCGAAGATGTTTCATCCTCTGCGACGGCAAGATAAGGTCCGCAACCTTACCCTTGTAACGTGGATCAAGGAAAGTTGCCAGCCAGTAATGATCCCTCTCCTCATGAATCCGAGGGTCCTTTCGCAGGCTTTGCAGTATCAGGGAGGCCATGCAGCATAGGTTTGCTGAGGCATTCGGTCCGGAGTCCTCTGGGTCACTAAGGACGACATGATCTGCAGCCACCTCCTCCCAGCCACGTACAAGCCCATGGGTTTCTGGGGACTGTAAACGATCCCTTGAAGACTGCTGCTGATGCTGAGTGCTAGGTTCCACCTCCATACTGACACAATCCTCCTCCTCCTGTGTGATTGGCTGGCCCACAGGAACACTGTCTGGATAAAGGGGGCCTTGAGAGGTAAGGAAGACCTCCTCTTCCTCCCTCTGTTCTGCCTCAAGTGCCCTGTCCATTATTCCACACAGCGTGTGCTCCAACAGGTAGACAAGAGGGACAGTATCACTGATGCATGCACTGTCACTGCTCACCATCCTTGTGGCCTCCTCAATTGGTGACAGGACAGTGCTAGCATCCTTGATCATGAGCCACTGGCGTGGCTAAAAAAGCCAAGCTCCCCTGACCTTGTCCTGGTGCCATAGTCGCACAGGTACTCATTGATGGCCCTTTGCTGCGTGTGCAGCCGCTACAGCATGCCCAACGTTGAGTTCCATCTGGTGGGCATTTCACAGATTAGGCGGTTCTTGGACAGGTTGTATTCCTTTTGGAGGTCAGCCAGCTGAGCGGTTCTTGGGCAGGATGTATTCCTTTTGGAGGTCAGCCAGCCGAGCACTGGCATTATATGACCGGCGGAAATGCACACAGACTTTTCTAGCCTGCCTCAGGAGATCCTGGAAGCCCGGGTACCTGCACAAGGAGCGCTGCACCACCAAATTAGGGACGTGAGCCAAACAGGGCACATGGGTCAGGTGTCCCTGTTGGAGGGCGGAGAGGAGGTTGGTGTCATTGTCGCAAACCACCATTCCTGGCTGAAGCTGGCGTGGCTGACGCGCTGTGATTGGCCAAAGAATGCGGGTCATAGTGCATGCTTGGCCACTCATCAGCCAGCAATGCACTGCGATGATGCAATGAATTATGGGCCGTGACGTGCCACTCGAATTTGGCGCGAACAACACATACAGTAGGTGAACCCGATTTTGTGTCAATCTCGCTCTCTTTCTCGGCGAGATTGAGCACCTACGAGCCCCATCGCGGGAGCCAGCGCCGAGCTGGCTTGCCGCGATGGAGACAGAGCCGTCATAGAAGCGACGGGAGATCCGACTTGGATTCCCGCCAATTCTACACGTGTGCGGCGTTTGTTATGAATCCTGAGGGAGAAGTCCCCGCCGGATTTTAAATAAAAATCCGGCATGGGTCCCCCCTCAGGAGCATACCGGGCCCTTAGGTCTGTTATGGGTTGTAAGGAGAGCCCCCCCTACGCCGAAAAAAACGGCATAGGGGGTCCCCCTACAATCCATACCAGACCCGTATCCAAAGCACGCTACCCGGCCAGCCAGGAAGGGAGTGGGGACGAGCGAGCGCCCCCCCCCCCTCCTGAGCCGTACCAGGCTGCATGCCCTCAACATGGGGGGGTTGGGTGCTCTGGGGCAGGGGGGCGCACTGCGGCCCCCCCACCTCAGAGCACCCTGTCCCCATGTTGATGAGGACAGGGCCCCTTCCCGACAACCCTGGCCGTTGGTTGTCGGGGTATGCGGGCGGGAGGCTTATCGGAATCTGGGAGCCCCCTTTAATAAGGGGGCCCCCAGATACCGGCCCCCCACCCTAAGTGAATGAGTATGGGGTACATCGTACCCCTACCCATTCACCTGCAAGAAAAGTGGTAAAAACACAAATAAACCACACAGTGTATTAAAATAATTTATTTTTCTGCTCCGGAGGCCGCCCCCTGTCTTCTTTATTAGCTCTTTTACCAGGGGGGGCTTCTTCTTTGACGTCTTCGGGTGGGTGGGGGCCGCCGTCTGGTTCTCTTCCACCGCCGGGGGGGGTGGCTTTTAAAAAAGCCCCCCCCCCCCCGGCGGGTTTCCTCCGGCGTCTTCGGCGGGGCTCTTCTTCTTCCGCTATCCCGACGGGTCTTCTCCGCTATCCGGGGGGTCTCCTTCTATATTCGCCGCTCTCCGCTGTTGACTCGTCGCACCCCGGTTCTTCGTCTCGCAGTCCGGTCCCTTCTTCCGTGCTGTACGTCTTCTCCTTCCGTGCTGTGATGAGTTCTTCTTCCGTGCTGTGACGTCATGTTCTTCACGTCTCTTCTTCTCCCGATGTTGACACGCCGGTCCTTCTCGCTGAAATGACGGATGCGCGCCTTGCATCGGACCTATATAGGCCTCACAGTCCCATCATGCTCTGTACCTACCCATGTGATACCTACCCACGTGGGTAGGTATCACATGGGTAGGTACAGAGCATGATGGGACTGTGAGGCCTATATAGGTCCGATGCAAGGCGCGCATCCGTCATTTCAGCGAGAAGGACCGGCGTGTCAACATCGGGAGAAGAAGAGACGTGAAGAACATGACGTCACAGCACGGAAGAAGAACTCATCACAGCACGGAAGGAGAAGAAGACGTACAGCACGGAAGAAGACACCGGACAGCGAGACGAAGAACCGGGGTGCGCCGAGTCAACAACGGAGAGCGGCGAAGACAGAAGGAGAACCCCGGAGAGTTGAGAAGACCCCCCGGATAGCGGAGAAGACCCGTCGGGATAGCGGAAGAAGAAGAGCCCCGCCGAAGACGCCGGAGGAAACCCGCCGGGGGGTGGGGGCTTTTTTAAAAGCGACCCCCCCCCCGGCGGTGGAAGAGAACCAGACGGCGGCCCCCACCCACCCGAAGACGGCAAAGAAGAAGCCCCCCCTGGTAAAAGAGCTAATAAAGAAGACAGGGGGCGGCCTCCGGAGCAGAAAAATAAATTATTTTAATACACTGTGTGGTTTATTTGTGTTTTTACCACTTTTCTTGCAGGTGAATGGGTAGGGGTACGATGTACCCCATACTCATTCACTTAGGGTGGGGGGCCGGTATCTGGGGGCCCCCTTATTAAAGGGGGCTCCCAGATTCCGATAAGCCTCCCGCCCGCATACCCCGACAACCAACGGCCAGGGTTGTCGGGAAGGGGCCCTGTCCTCATCAACATGGGGACAGGGTGCTCTGAGGTGGGGGGGCCGCAGTGCGCCCCCCTGCCCCAGAGCACCCAACCCCCCCATGTTGAGGGCATGCAGCCTGGTACGGCTCAGGAGGGGGGGGGGTGCTCGCTCGTCCCCACTCCCTTCCTGGCTGGCCGGGTAGCGTGCTTTGGATACGGGTCTGGTATGGATTGTAGGGGGACCCCCTACGCCGTTTTTTTCGGCGTAGGGGGGGCTCTCCTTACAACCCATAACAGACCTAAGGGCCCGGTATGCTCCTGAGGGGGGACCCATGCCGGATTTTTATTTAAAATCCGGCGGGGACTTCCCCCTCAGGATTCATAACAAACGCCGCACACGTGTAGAATTGGCGGGAATCCAAGTCGGATCTCCCGTCGCTTCTATGAAGCGCTTGCTGGGATGTGCTGTCACTATTCCAGTGAGTGCGAGGTGTCGGCGAGATCTCGGCACCATGTCGCCGAGTATCAGCGCGACGCTGTCGTGCTAAAAGCACAATATCACAAACACCTACTGTAATGTTCGATCTTTGATCGAACAGACGATGTTCGAGACAAACTCACATTCGACTCAAACTCGAAGCTCGACCCTACTCCCCATCCATAGTCTTATAATGATGGTTCCTCCCCATCCATAGTGCTATATTGATGATTCCTCCCAGATCATAGTCCTATGAAAATTATTTCTTCCCATCCATAGTCCTATAATGTTTTTCCCCATCTATAGTCCTATGATGATGATCCCTCCCCATTCATAGTCTTATAATAATGATTCCTCCCCATCCATAGTCTTATATTGATGATTCCTCCCCACCCATAGTCCTATGATGATGTTTCCTACCCATCTATAGTCCTATAATGTTTTCCCCCATCTATAGTTCTACGATGACGATTCCTCCCCATCCAAAGTCCTATATTGATGGTTCCTCCCATCCATAGTCCTATGATGATGTTTCCTACCCATCTATAGTCCTATTATGTTTTTCCACCATCCATAGTCCCATGATGATGATTCCTTCCCATCCATAGTCTTATATTGGTGATTCCTCCCCATCCATACTCCTATGATGGTAATAACTCTGCATCTATAGTCCTAAAATGATGATCCCTCCCCATTCATAGTTTTATAATAATGATTCCTCCCCATCCATAGTCTTATATTGGTGATTCCTCCCCATCCATACTCCTATGATGGTGATACCTCTGCATCTATAGTCCTATGATGATGATACCTTCCCATCCATAGTTCTATAATGCTTTTCCCCCATCCATAGTCATATGTTGAGGGTTCCTCCCTATCCATAGTCCTATAGTGAGGATTCCTCCCCATCCATAGTCATATATTGATGATTCTTCCCCATCCATAGTCCTATATTGATTCCTCCCCATGCATAGGCCTATGATGATGGTTCCTCCCCCTCCATAGTCCTATATTGATGATTCCTCCACATCCATAGTCATATGATGATGATCCCTCCCCATCTATAGTGCTATGATGATGCTTCCTCCCCATCCATAGTCCTATAATGCTTTTCCCCCATCCATAGTCATATGTTGAGGGTTCCTCCCTATCCATAGTCCTATAGTGAGTATTCCTCCCCATCCATAGTCATATATTGATGGTTCCTCCCCATCCATGGTCCTATAATGTTTCCCCCCATCTATAGTTCTACGATGACGATTCCTCCCCATCCAAAGTCCTATATTGAAGGTTCCTCCCATCCATAGTCCTATATTGATGATTCCTCCCCATCCATAGTCCTATATTGATGATTTCTCCCATCCATAGTCCTATATTGACGATTCCTCCCCATCTATAGTCCTATATTCATGATTCCTCCCTATCCATAGTCCTATATTGATGGTTCCTCCCCAGCCATAGTCCTATATTGATGATTCCTCCCCATCCATAGTCCTATATTGATGATTCCTCCCCATCCATAGCCCTATATTGATGATTCCTCCCATCCATAGTCCTATATTGATGGTTCCTCCCATCCATAGTCCTATATTGATGATTCCTCCCCAGCCATAGTCCTATATTGGTGATTCCTCCCCATCCATAGTCCTATATTGATGATTCCTCCCCATTCATAGTCCTATATTGGTGATTCCTCCCCATCCATAGTCCTATATTGATGATTCCTCCCCATTCATAGTCCTATATTGGTGATTCCTCTCCATCCATAGTCCTATATTGATGATTCCTCCCCATCCATAGCCCTATATTAATGATTCCTCCCCATCCATAGTCCTATATTGATGGTTCCTCCCATCCATAGTCCTATATTAATGATTCCTCCCCATCCATAGTCCTATATTCATGATTCCTCCCCATCCATAGTCCTATATTGATTCCTCCCCATGCATAGGCCTATGATGATGGTTCCTCCCCCTCCATAGTCCTATATTGATGATTCCTCCACATCCATAGTCATATGATGATGATCCCTCCCCATCTATAGTGCTATGATGATGCTTCCTCCCCATCCATAGTCCTATAATGCTTTTCCCCCATCCATAGTCATATGTTGAGGGTTCCTCCCTATCCATAGTCCTATAGTGAGTATTCCTCCCCATCCATAGTCATATATTGATGGTTCCTCCCCATCCATGGTCCTATAATGTTTCCCCCCATCTATAGTTCTACGATGACGATTCCTCCCCATCCAAAGTCCTATATTGAAGGTTCCTCCCATCCATAGTCCTATATTGATGATTCCTCCCCATCCATAGTCCTATATTGATGATTCCTCCCCATCCATAGTCCTATATTGATGATTCCTCCCCATCCATAGTCCTATATTGATGATTCCTCCCCATCCATAGTCCTATATTAATGATTCCTCCCCCATCCATAGCCCTATATTGATGAATTCTCCCATCCATAGTCCTATATTGATGGTTCCTCCCATCCATAGTCCTATATTGATGATTCCTCCCATCCATAGTCCTATATTGACGATTCCTCCCCATCCATAGTCCTATATTGGTGATTCCTCCCCATCCATAGTCCTATATTAATGATTCCTCCCCATCCATAGTCCTATATTCATGATTCCTCCCCATCCATAGTCCTATATTGATGATTCCTCCCCAGCCATAGTCCTATATTGGTGATTCCTCCCATCCATAGTCCTATATTGATGATTCCTCCCCATCCATAGCCCTATATTAATGATTCCTCCCCATCCATAGTCCTATATTGATGGTTCCTCCCATCCATAGTCCTATATTGATGATTCCTCCCCAGCCATAGTCCTATATTGGTGATTCCCCCCCATCCATAGTCCTATATTGATGGTTCCTCCCCAGCCATAGTCCTATATTGATGATTCCTCCCCATCCATAGTCCTATATTGATGATTCCTCCCCATCCATAGCCCTATATTGATGATTCCTCCCATCCATAGTCCTATATTGATGGTTCCTCCCATCCATAGTCCTATATTGATGATTCCTCCCCAGCCATAGTCCTATATTGGTGATTCCTCCCCATCCATAGTCCTATATTGATGATTCCTCCCCATTCATAGTCCTATATTGGTGATTCCTCCCCATCCATAGTCCTATATTGATGATTCCTCCCCATTCATAGTCCTATATTGGTGATTCCTCTCCATCCATAGTCCTATATTAATGATTCCTCCCCATTCATAGACCTATATTGATGATGATTGGTGCTCCTCCATCCTCACTCTGCACACCTGCATCTCCTCTCCGCTTCTTCTGGGTACCAGCGCGCTCCATTGTGCAGCATCACAGGGGGACCCATGATGCAGGCGAGTCACCCTCACCGCCCTGCCTCCCCTCTCCCACACATAGTACGCTCCAGCTCCGTGTAGTCAGTGCGGTCGGAGGAGCGCTCCACTGTTCCCCGTGGGGGGGTTAGAGGTGGAGAAGTCGCAGGAGGTACCAAGTGCGGGTGTAGAGGAGGAGCGGGAGGATGCTGATCTCTGTCGGTCGCCGAGGAGACAGATAGAGGAGCAGCCTGTGGAGTGTCCATACACACCGCCAGTCTCCGGTCCGCCCTCCCCAGTCCTCGGGCTCTGTAGCCCCGTTCCCGGTAGTAGCAGAACCGATCCAGCTTCATGATGAATTACCTAAGGCGTCGCCTATCAGACAGCAACTTCATGGCCAACCTGCCCAACGGCTACATGAGTGACCTGCAACGTCCGGACCCCCCCGCCCCGCCACCCCCCGCAGTCTCCCCGGTACCCCCCGCCGTGTCCCCGGAGCCCAGCGGAGGAGGGGGAGGGGGAGGCGGCGGATTCTTCTCTTCTTTCTCCAATGCGGTCAAGCAAACCACCGCCGCCCTCAGCGAGCAGGTCTCCACCGCCGCCGGGGGGGTCTCCGGGGGGGCTTCCAGGGGGGCCAAACTACTGCTGGTCATTGACGAACCCCACACTGACTGGTGAGACACGGGACTGGGGGGAGGGGAAGGGTAATAGAGAATTACATATGGAATGGGGGGGGGGGGGGGTATGGGAGTAGCAGAGAATTACATAGGGGGGGGGGTATGGGGGTAACAGAGAATTACATGGGGGGTGGGGGTGGCAGAGGAATCGAGGTATCAGGGAATTACATGGGGGGGGGGGGCAGAGGAAGGGGATATCAGGTAATCTCATAGGGGGGGGGCAGAGGAAGGGGATATCAGGTAATCTCATAGGGGGGGGCAGAGGAAGGGGATATCAGGTAATCTCATAGGGGGGGGGCAGAGGAAGGGGGTATCAGGGAATTACAAGGGAGCATAGAGGAAAATGGAAGGCAGAGCATGGGGGTATGAATAAATTCTTGGGGGGGCATCAGGGCATTACATGGGGGAGACGTATCAGGGAATTACATATGGGGGGGGGGGGACAGATGAATTGGAGTATCAGGGAATTACACGGGGGGGCAGAGGCATGGGGTATCAGGGAATTACATGGGGGGGGCAGTGGAATGGGGGTATCAGATGAGTACATTGGGGGCAGATGAATGGGGTATCAGAGAAGTACATTGGGGGCAGATGAATGGGGTATCAGAGAATTACATGGGGGCAGAGGAATGGGGGTATCACGGAATTACAAGGGGGCATAGAGGAAAATGGAGGGGCAGAGAGATGGGGGTATGGATAAATACTTGGGGGGTGGCAGAGGTATAAGGGCATCAGGAAATTACATGGGGGGGCAGAGGCATGGGGTATCAGGGAATTACATGGGGGGGCAGTGGAATGGGGGTATCAGGGAAGTAAATTGGGGGCAGATGAATGGGGTATCAGAGAATTACATGGGGGCAGAGGAATGGGGGTATCAGGGAATTACAAGGGGGGCATAGAGGAAAATGGAGGGGCAGAGAGATGGGGGTATGGATAAATACTTGGGGGGTGGCAAAGGTATAGGGGTATCAGGAAATTACATGGGGGTATCAGGGAATTACAGGGGGGCAGTGGAAAGGGGGTATTAGGAAATTACATGGGGGAGAGGTATCGGGGTATCTGGGAATTACATGGGGGGGGTAGTGGAATGGGGATATTAGAGAAATACATGGGGGGCAGAGGAATGGGGGTATCAGGGAATTACAAGGGGGCATAGAGGAAAATGGAGGGGCAGAGGGATGGAGGTATGGATGAATACTTGGGGGGGTGGCAGAGGTATGGGGGTTTCAGGGAATTACACGGGGGGGCAGTGAAAAGTGGAATGAGGGTATCAGGGAATTGCATGGGGGAGAGGTATCGGGGTATCAGGGAATTACATGGGGGCAGATAAATGGGGGTATCAGGGAATTACAAGGAGGGCATAGAGGAAAATGGAGGGGCAGAGAGATGGGGGTATGGATGAATACTTGGGGGTTGACAGAGGTATGGGGGTATCAGGGAATTACATGGGGGGGGCAGAGGTATGGGAGTATCAGGGAATTACATGGGGGGGCATAGGTATGGAGGTATCAGGGAATTACATGGGGGGGGCAGAGGTATGGAGGTATCAGGGAATTACATGGGGGCAGAGGTATGGGGGTATCAGGGAATTACATGGGGGGCAGAGGAATGGGGGTATCAGGGAATTACATGGGGGGGCAGAGGTATGGAGGTATCAGGGAATTACATGGGGGGCAGAGGTATGGGAGTATCAGGGAATTACATGGGGGGGGGCAGAGGTATGGGGGTATCAGGGAATTACATGGGGGTATCAGGAAATTACATGGGGGGCAGAGGTATGGGGGCATCAGGGAATTACATTGGGGGGGCATAGCGGAAAATGGGGGGCAGAGATATATGGGGGTATGAATGAATACTTGGGGGGTGGCAAGGGAATGGGGGTATCAGGGAATTACATTGGGGGGCAGTGGAATGGGGGTATCAGGGAATTACATTGGGGGCAGTGGAATGGGGGTATTAGAGAATTACACGGGGGCAGAGGAATGGGTATATCAGGGAATTACAGGGGAGCATAGAGGAAAATGGGGGCAGAGAGATGGGAGTAATACTTGGGGGGAGGTGGCAGAGGTATGGGGGTGCCAGGGACGTATATGGGGCGGGGGGTAGTAACTGGCATAGAGGACCAATGGAGGAATAGACAGCTATAAGAGAGTGTCAGGCAGAAGGGACTTGATGAAAGGATACCGACATAAGGACTGACAGAGGGAAAATTATAATGACTGGCACAGAAGGGATGACAGGCACTGGCATATGTAGAGTTATAAGGATGGTCATAGGGGTGATAGGGACTGACAATATGTAGAGTTATAAGGATGGTCATAGGGGTGATAGGGACTGACATATGTAGAGTTATAAGGATGGTCATAGGGGTGATAGGGACTGACATATGTAGATGATATTTAAGAATGGGAATGATAGGGACTGACATATGTAGATGATGTTTAAGGATGGGAATGATAGGGACTGACATGTAGAGGATGCATTAGGATGGGGATAGGGATGATAGGGACTGGCACAGGGAGAAGTGTAAAGAAATAAAGCCAGGGGACATGTAGTGGAGACTGGGCTGAGGAGGGATCAGTAGGAAGAGGTATGGATGGTGGACAATGATACAGGGAGGAGGAGAAGAAGAAGTACAGTATATCAGAACTAGGGACACAGGAGGGGGATAATGGGCACAAGGAGGTTTGTAGGGTGAGCATGAAGCATGGAAAATCTGGCCTGGGAACGGTGATAGAGACTGGCATAGAATGGGAGCATGGTAGAGAATTGTGTAGGGAGTATGGTGTAGG
The DNA here is from genome assembly GCF_905171775.1 of Rana temporaria. Taxonomy (NCBI): domain Eukaryota; kingdom Metazoa; phylum Chordata; class Amphibia; order Anura; family Ranidae; genus Rana; species Rana temporaria. The sequence continues at coordinate 122,205,010 of NC_053497.1, forward strand.
GAGTAGTATGGAATGGTGCAGGAAGTAGTAGGGAATAGTGTAGGAAGCATGGTGGAAAATGGGATAAGGAGTAGTAGGGAATAATAGGGAATGGTGTAGGGAGCATGGTGGAGAATGTTGTAGGGAGCAGGGTGGAAAATGTAGGTAGTAGTGGGCAATGGTGTAGGGAGTGTGGTGGAGAATGTTGTAGGGAGTAGTGGGGAATGGTGTAGGGAACGTGGTGGAGAATGTTGTAGGGAGCAGGGTAGAAAATGTAGGTAGTAGTGGGCAATGGTGTAGGGAGTGTGGTGGAGAATGTTGTAGGGAGTAGTGGGGAATGGTGTAGGGAACGTGGTGGAGAATGTTGTAGGGAGCAGGGTGGAAAATGTAGGTAGTAGTGGGGAATAGTGTAGGAAGCATGGTGGAAAATGGCGTAATAGGGAATGGCATAGGGAATAATAGGGCATTGTGTAGGGGGCATGGTGGAGAATGTTGTGGGGGTAGTGGGGAATGTTGTAGGGAACGTGTTTGAGAATGTTGTGGGGGGTAGTGGGGAATGGTGTAGGGAACGTGGTGGAGAATGTTGTGGGGGGTAGTGGGGAATGGTGTAGGGAACGTGGTGGAGAATGTTGTGGGGGGTAGTGGGGAATGGTGTAGGGAGTGTGGTGGAGAATGTTGTAGGGAGTAGTGGGGAATGTTGTAGGGAACGTGTTTGAGAATGTTGTGGGGGGTAGTGGGGAATGGTGTAGGGAACGTGGTGGAGAATGTTGTGGGGGGTAGTGGGGAATGGTGTAGGGAACGTGGTGGAGAATGGTGTAGGGAGTAGAGGAGAATGGTGTAGGGAACGTGGTGGAGAATGTTGTGGGGGGTAGTGGAGAATGGTGTAGGGAACGTGGTGGAGAATGGTGTAGGGAGTAGTGGAGAATGGTGTAGGGAACGTGGTGGAGAATGTTGTGGGGGGTAGTGGGGAATGGTGTAGGGAACGTGGTGGAGAATGTTGTGGGGGGTAGAGGAGAATGGTGTAGGGAACGTGGTGGAGAATGGTGTAGGGAGTAGTGGAGAATGGTGTAGGGAACGTGGTGGAGAATGTTGTAGGGAGTAGTGGGGAATGGTGTAGGGAACGTGGTGGAGAATGGTGTAGGGAGTAGAGGAGAATGGTGTAGGGAACGTGGTGGAGAATGGTGTAGGGAGTAGTGGAGAATGGTGTAGGGAACGTGGTGGAGAATGTTGTAGGGAGTAGTGGGGAATGGTGTAGGGAACGTGGTGGAGAATGTTGTGGGGGGTAGTGGGGAATGGTGTAGGGAACGTGGTGGAGAATGTTGTGGGGGGTAGTGGGGAATGGTGTAGGGAGTGTGGTGGAGAATGTTGTAGGGAGTAGTGGGGAATGTTGTAGGGAACGTGTTTGAGAATGTTGTGGGGGGTAGTGGGGAATGGTGTAGGGAACGTGGTGGAGAATGTTGTGGGGGGGTAGTGGGGAATGGTGTAGGGAACGTGGTGGAGAATGGTGTAGGGAGTAGAGGAGAATGGTGTAGGGAACGTGGTGGAGAATGTTGTGGGGGGTAGTGGAGAATGGTGTAGGGAACGTGGTGGAGAATGGTGTAGGGAGTAGTGGAGAATGGTGTAGGGAACGTGGTGGAGAATGTTGTGGGGGGTAGTGGGGAATGGTGTAGGGAACGTGGTGGAGAATGTTGTGGGGGGTAGAGGAGAATGGTGTAGGGAACGTGGTGGAGAATGGTGTAGGGAGTAGTGGAGAATGGTGTAGGGAACGTGGTGGAGAATGTTGTAGGGAGTAGTGGGGAATGGTGTAGGGAACGTGGTGGAGAATGGTGTAGGGAGTAGAGGAGAATGGTGTAGGGAACGTGGTGGAGAATGGTGTAGGGAGTAGTGGAGAATGGTGTAGGGAACGTGGTGGAGAATGTTGTAGGGAGTAGTGGGGAATGGTGTAGGGAACGTGGTGGAGAATGTTGTGGGGGGTAGTGGGGAATGGTGTAGGGAGTGTGGTGGAGAATGTTGTGGGGGGTAGTGGGGAATGGTGTAGGGAGTGTGGTGGAGAATGTTGTGGGGGGTAGTGGGGAATGGTGTAGGGAGTGTGGTGGAGAATGTTGTGGGGGGTAGTGGGGAATGGTGTAGGGAGTGTGGTGGAGAATGTTGTGGGGGGTAGTGGGGAATGGTGTAGGGAGTGTGGTGGAGAATGTTGTGGGGGGTAGTGGGGAATGGTGTAAGGAGTGTGGTGGAGAATGTTGTGGGGGGTAGTGGGGAATGGTGTAGGGAACGTGGTGGAGAATGGTGTAGGATCTTTGAAGGTTCTATGGACTGGTGTAGGAAGAAGAAAAAGCATATGAAGATAAGGGAGGATGTCGTGGACTGTGTGTAGGATACATGGTAGGGACTGTGTGCAGGATACATGGTAGGGACTGTGTGTAGGATGGTAGGGACTGTGTGTAGGATGGTAGGGACTGTGTGTAGGATGGTAGGGACTTTTAGAAGATGTATGGGTATATGACAGGACTTGGCAGAAGAGATACAGGAAGTGGGGAGAATATTAGGGACAGATTTAGAGATTGTCACTTAGAAGGTGAAGGACAGAATGGTCATCCTCTATGGGAGCATAGCAGGGACTATGATATGGAAAAGCCAGGTGTTGGCATAGGCAGGACGACAGTGACTGACAAGATAGAGGATGGCAAGGACTGGCACACGGGGCAAGGAATGGTAGACATTGGGCACCAAGAAGGAGTCAGGAAGGTGGAGACGATAGAAGAGCACAGTGAAGGAGTGGGGTTGGTGATGGTGGTTTGCAGTCAGTTGGGGGAAGGGAATAAGATTGTGAAGGATATGGAACAGCGGAGAGAGGGGACTGGCTGGATAGATGATAAGTATGTAGGACGTGAGGAATACATAGTAATGGGGGGGGGGGGGGGGATGATGTCACATTAGGATCAGTGGTCCTGGGGAGGCTCTTGCCAGAAAGGAACATTGATTGATGGGTGGGGTCAAAGGTCAGCAATATGGTGGGATTGGAGGAGATGTAGAGAGGGGGAGAGCAGGCTTTTACAGATGGGAAATGTAGAAAGATTTATAAGGAAGGTGAGGATCAGGATGGATGGATAGATTTTACAGCTATTGGCAAGTTAGGACTGGGTGCTAAGGAAGCCAAATCATTTTATAGGATACATGGGTATAAGAATAGAAAGTAATATTGTTATTTTTGGTCTTTCCTATGTTGCTATTTTATGTTTAAATTGCTTGTATGATCCATGATTGTGCGCATTGTAGGCAATCGCTATATTTCTGAGTCTGTCGGTACTGATGGCCTTGTTTCTGAAGGGTGATGCTGGAAAGTATACAGTATTCAGGATCAGTGAGAAGATCTATCTGATATGAAAAATGCAGTAACCTTTAGCAACCAATCAGATTTTTGCATTCATTAGTTAAAAGAAGTCAGAATAATGAGGATGGGTTATGAGGGGTTGCTAGGGGATATGTTACTTGATGATTTAAGCAATAAACCATTCCGTCAGTGAATCCTGTATAGAAAAGCAGTTTGCAGCAAGCCAATTACACTCTACCCTTATAGCTGGACTCTAGGCACATATAAATGACACAACTGAATGCAGCTCTGTTCATAAATACATAGAGACATTTATTTTTAATACAAGCAGTCATGCCGCGTACACACGATCGTGAAAAAAATGCTCTAGAAAAGCGCGGTGACGTACAACACGTACTACGGCACTATAAAGGGGAAGTTCCATGCGGATGGTGCCACCCTTTGGGCTGCTTTAGCTGATTTTGTGTTATTAAAAGACGATTTGCGCTTTTCTGTTACAGCGTGATGAATGTGCTTAGACAGTTTTACCAGAACGAGTGCTCCCGTCTCATAACTTGCTTCTGAGCATGCGTGTTTTTTTCACGTCGTTAAAGCCCACACACGATCATTTTTTACAACCCGAAAAACGACAACGTTAAAAACGTCGTGAAAAAATAGAGCATGTTTGAATTTTTTTTTTGCTCATTTTTTAGAACCCGAAAAAATGCTCTGGAGCCCCCACACACGATCGTTTTTAATGACATTATAAAAAAAATCATTTTTTTAGAACCCGAAAAACGGTCGTGTGTACGCGGCATAAGAACCCAAATTGGCTTTGGTATCAGCCTTGTACAGCAGAGCTCAGAGTGTGAGAGTAATGCCGCGTACACACAACCGTTTTTCGGGTTCTAAAAAATGAAGTTTTTTTTTTATGTCATTAAAAACGATCGTGTGTAGGCTCCAGAGCATTTTTCACGATCAAAAAAATGGGCATTAAAAATTTCGAACATGCTCTAGTTTTTCACGAAGTTTTTAACGTTGTAAAAAATGGTGGTGTGTGGGCTTTAACGACGTGAAAAAAACGCGCATGCTCAGAAGCAAGTTATGAGACGGAAGCGCTCGTTCTGGTAAAACTACCGTTCGTAATGGAGTAAGCACATTCATCACGCTGTAAGAGACTGAAAAGCGCAAATCGTCTTTTACTAACACAAAAGCAGCGCCAAGGGTGGCGTCATCTGAATGGAACTTCCCCTTTATAGTGCCGTCGTACGTGTTGTACGTCACCACGCTTTGCTAGAGCATTTTTTTTTTCACGATCGTGTGTAGGCAAGGCCGTTTTAATGATCGGGTTGAAAAAAACGTCGTTTTTTTCTAGACCCTTAAAAACGTAATTTTTTAGAACCCGAAAAACGGTCGTGTGTACGCGGCATTAGACGCCACACGAGGATGTAATCAGTTTATGTTCTGACAAGAAGCTGACAGAAGGAGAAAGCAGAGTTTCAGCCCTGGTTCACACAATTACGATGCAGGAACCAGTGTGATTCCAGTGCGTGTTCCCGTATCGCATCTCCCTCATAGCCAGTTCACACTGCCCTCTGCGAACCACAAAATTAATGACACCCCCAGATCGGTTCGCATATCGCAGTGCGAACTGTGAATTCGGACAGGAATCGTATCGCATGGGTGTAAACACCGATTCCAGTGCGGGCAAAAAAGGTTCCTGCAGCATTTTCGTGCGAATGCAATACGGGTTCAGCAATACAAACTGTATGTCTGAACTTGCATCGCACAGACATTGCGTGTGATCTGCACAGCAATGCGAATCACATGCAATGTCTGTGTTCGTAATAGTGTGAACCCAGGATCAGACAGATGATCTCATCATCACTGTGCTACGTCTGTCCCAAAGTGGGTTGAATGATGCTAGAGCCCTTATTCAGCCTAAAAGACTGAGGACATCTAGTGGCAGAAATAAAGTACTTTGGAGGACAGCACTGGATTGAGGGTGATTATTGCAGCACAACCGCTCTTTTATTGTTTGGTTTAATAGGTTATTTTTTTTATTTTTTTTTAGTTTTGCTTTAATTGCTCTTATTGATTGTTGGGTGGGATGGGTTACTGTAATTTTCATATCATTGGTTTTAGTAAAGGGGCCAATCTGTCCCAATGTATAAGGGGAGTTTTATGAGCTCTCACCTCATGGTTTCGGTTTCTTGGTGAGGGAGGTGTACACACCCAGGACCTTCAACCTAGGCTGCAAATAATGTGTAGGCTGCTGCCTTTGTCATCTTGGTCCATTAGCTTCAGTACATTCGGAGACATTGATCTGGAACAAGCCTACCGTTCAGAGTTGTGACTTCACTTTGATTGGCCTTACTTTTTGGGAAAGCAACACAGATTGCACTAAATCCAGGCAGCCAGCTGTTTTAGGAGGTGGCAAGCAATGGCAGCCTACAAGTTGCCTATATGTAGAGCGCTCCCCACAAGACCTTTAAAAAACTGAAACGTCGCTAAACTTGGGCTGACCCTTAAAAGAAGGTTGTTGCAGAGACCTTTGCATGAAAGGTCCATCAAGGTTTGGTGAAATGTGGTCCTCTGATAATGCTGACTATACACAGGGATTTTTCTAATGATGCAGTATAGTAATCCTATGCATTCTGTGCAATCCAGGAGAAAAAGATAGTGCCAAGAGGAATAACCTGATACAGGATTTGACCTTGTGGCCTGGGTAGTCACACTGGGTAGTCACAGCGAGGACATTGGACTGTAATGGAGTCTAGGCATGTTATTCTCTTATTCCGTGGTTTTATTTTATTTTTTTATTCAGTTATTTGGTGATTGTGAGGCAATTGTGTTTTGTCAGGATGACCTTTAGGTTGGATCAAGAGGAAGACTAGATTTCTTATTTTTTCTGGCTGAGGAGTGTGCTATCATTTTTTAATTTACAATTATAACTTTTCTAAGAGACTTGTTAATTGGTAAAAATGAAAGTGATAATAATAAAGTTATTTATATAAAAAATTATTTTTTAAAATACATTTCACAAGCTAAGGTTACATGCTGCCCTTCTTCAGAATCAAACGTTCTTCTTTCCTCCTGCTTTAGCCGGTCCCCTCAGCACTTACATCCCATCAGGTTTAAGAGTAGCCCCTTAAAAGAGAAGTATGGGTTAAAAAAAAACCATATAGGCCCCTTTCACATGTGCGGACCATATGTCCGCATTTTCATCCATCCGTTTGCGGATGAAAACGGGACATACATTGGTCCCTATGTGATTGCGGGTGTCAGCGGATGAATATGCGCTGACACCCGTAATCACCCGCTTCCGCAAAGCTCCGATTTTGCGGACAGAAGATAATCCTATTTTTTCTTCCGTCTGCGGATTGGATGAACACGGACACACGGTCCGTGTTCATCCGATCCCCCCATAGGGGAGAGCGGAGAAAAGACAGGGCGGTCCCTGCACGCGGTGACGTACAATACGTACGACGGCATTATAAAGGGGAAGTTAGATTCCACTGGCGCCACCTTTGGGGCTGCTTTTGCTAATCAGTTCATCATGTTACAGCGTGACGAATGTGCTATCTCCATTACGAACGCTACTTTTACTGAAGGTGCGCTCCCGTCTCATACTTTATTCTGAGCATGCGTGGGTTTCTAAGCATACACACGAACGTGTTTTTCGACGAGGAACACGACGAGGAAATTGAGACTCCCGACGAGAAAAAAAGAGAACTTGTTCTCTTTTTTTCTCGTCGAGATCCACGACAGTTTTCTCGACGAAAAGCATACACACGACCGTTTTCCTTGGCAAAAAAGCTCTGCCACCAAGTTTCTTGATGTATTTTGTAGAGGAAAACGGTCGTGTGTACGAGGCCTAAGACACGACCAGGTTTCCCGACAGGAAAATTGCTATAAGAGCTTTGGTCGGGAAACCCGGTCGTGTGTATGCTCCACCGCAGTCCCACCGTGGCGGAAAAAAAGAGAACTGGTTCTCTTTTTTTCCCCCGGCAGTCTTCCTGTCGGGAAAACTCAGATGGAGCATACACACACCCGGGATTCCCGGCCAAAAGCTTTTAATGGCAGTTTTCCCGACAGGAAAACCGGTCGTGTGTACGAGGCATAACTGTTTGATGGCTATGGAAAAGCCATTGGATTGTGAGATTATAGTATGGGGATCGCCTAAAACATTGCAGGTGGAACACCTGGTAGCATTGCATTTAAACAATCCAGTGGTGTTCAACCAATTATTAGGCCCTTTTCACACTACAAAATAAATCAGTTTTAATAATCCGTTTTAAAATACGTCAGATAATGTTAAAAAACTGAAGTTATACGTCCTTTATAAAATATCATTAAAGTCTATGGGATTTTTTTATGTTCCGTAAAGATCCGTAATAGTCCGTTATAACATACGGACGTTAGTTATAACGGAATATGTGACGGGTCTTGCACTATTTTTTGTAAATTTTTTGTCCGTTGCAAGTAACGGATATATTAACGTCTGTTATATTTTAACATTGAAGTCTATGGCACATGGACGTTAGTAAATGTCTCCGTAAATGTCCGTTATGTTAATGGACGTTAATTTTACTGAGCATGGATATTCAGGGAAACCCCGCCGTCAATTTAAAACAAAAATGACGTGCGGTTCCCGGTAAATATCCATAACCAGACCCTTCAGGTCTGGTATGGATATTCAGGGGAACCCCGCCGTCAATTTAAAACAAAAGTGACGTGCGGTTCCCGGTAAATATCCATAACCAGACCCTTCAGGTCTGGTATGGATATTCAGGGGAACCCCGCCGTCAATTTAAAACAAAAATGACGTGCGGTTCCCCCTAAATATCCATAACCAGACCCATTATCCGAGCACGTTGACCTGGCCGGCCGCAGAAAAGAGGGGGGGACAGAGTGCGGCCCCCCCTCTCTCCTGAACCGCACCAGGCCACATGCCCTCAACATGGGGAGGATGTCCCCATGTTGATGGGGACAAGGGTCTCATCCCCACAACCCTTGCCCGGTAGTTGTGGGGGTCTGCGGGCGGGAGGTTTATCAGAATCTGGAAGACCCCTTTAACAAACGGATACGGATAAACATTATCCGTTTTCAATAAAGGAAGAATGGTAAAATATTTATCCGTTATTAAATCCGTTAATAAACGTCCGTTAATAGGTGTAATACGGATATTATCAAACGGACATACAATCCATAGTGTGAAAGAAGCCTTAGTGGTTGTGTTGAAAGTGTACATACTGGGGGAGATCATGTTGCCTATTGTTCGTGTAGAACTCTAGGCTAAATTACACTGATATCTCCTTTTCTCCATACTAACACCAATCACAATTAATTACTCACACCTGTTAACTTTTTGCACCTAACGAGTGACTACTAATGATGCTTAAATACTCCCCATATGCAAGAGTGCCCTATCCCCATGACTAAGCTCCGGGGGGGGGGTGGTGTGAAACACATTTGGGTCGGGGCCTGGTCGGAGTCCAGGCTGATGTTGCTGCTCAATTCTCTGCAGTAGGACATGATAGATGTGCGACTTCCAGGGGTCACCCTTTCTTCCTCTAACCTTTGCAGAGCCAGGATGGGCTCCATCTCATGTCAGCACTCTAGCAGCAGCAGCTGCTGATGCACTGTCCACATACCCCCTCTCTATCAAGCCTGAGCGGCCCACACACTTTTCCCAGGTCACTCTTTCCCAAGCCTGGATTGGCTGAATGACAGCAGCCCGCTGTCGGCTGAAAACAGGTCACAGGAGTGCAAAACGAACTGCACTGCACTGTGATCCCCAGGAGAAGTACAGGCAAAAAAGCTTTGACTATACTTCTCCTTTAACCACTTGCCGACCAGCCATTGTATATATACGGCGGCAGGTTGGTTCTCCTACGCAAACCGATGTACCTGTACGTCGGTCTGTGCATGTTAAACTGCGAGCACAAGCTCAATGTCCACCGGCCTCCCGCGATCACGGTGAGGAGAGGCAGAACGGCGATCTGCCTATGGAAACAAGGTGGATCCCTGTTCTGTCAGGGGACAACTCTGAGATTTGCTGTTCCTAGTGATCAGGAACAGCGATCTCTTTGTTGCCCCAGGCAGCCCAGCCCCCACACAGTTAGAACACACCCAGGGAACACAGTTAACCCATTCCCTGCCAGTGTCATTTATACATTGATCAGTGCATTTGTATAGCCCTGATCCATGTAATAATGTCATTGGTCCTCAAAAAATGTCACTTGGGGTCAGATTTGTCCACTGCAATGTCGCAGTCTTGCTAAAAATCGCAGATCGTCGCCATTACTAGTAAAAAACATAAAATAAAATAAAAAAAGTCCATAAATCTATCCCCTAGTTTGTAGCTGCTATAACTTTTGCACAAACCAATCAATATACGTTATTGTGATTTTTTTACCACAAATATGTAGCAGAATACATATTGGCCTAAACTAATGAATACATTTGTTTTTTTATATTTTTTTTGGGGGGGGGATATGTATTGTAGCAGAAAGTAAAAAATATTATTTTATTTTTTTCAAAATTGTCTGTATTTTTTTTGTTTATAGCACAAAAAATAAAAACTGCAGAGGTGATCAAATACCTCCAAAAGAATGCTCTATTTGTGGGGAGAAAATGCATAAATTTTGTTTGGGTACAGCGTCGCACGCCCACACAATTAAAAACAACGCAGTGCCGTATCGCAAAAAATGGCCTGGTCATTAAGGGGGTAAAACCTTCTGGGGCTGAAGTGGTTGAAACAGAGTTCCACCCAAAAGTGGAACTTCCGCTTATATGCTTCCTCCTTCAGGGGGCAGAGGGGAAAGGGGACTTGTTTATGACAGGTCCCCGCTTCCAGGTGATGGGCCGCAGCTCGATCTCCCGGAAGTTCGGCCCCCCCTCCTCCTTCCCCCGCTGCCGGGCCAATTGTAAAGCACAGCGTGCTTCGCGCATGAGCAGTATGGAACCAGCACTGAAGCCGAAAGGCTTCACTGCCTGGTTCCCTTACCAGGAATAGAGGCGGCAGCTGGGGTGCCAACATCTTGCCAACATCCTGGGCTCCCTGGACAGGTAAGTGCCCTGATATTAAAAGTCAGCAGCTGCAGTATTTGTGGCTGCTGACTTTTAAATTGTATTTTTTTGGGCTGGACCTTCTCTTTAAGTTTAAAGAGTTCTATGGAGCCCCCGCACTCCAGATCAATTCCGGATGCACTTCTGCATGCACAATTTTAACGTGTTTTTGAAGCGTTCCTGTGTGTTTTAATGCATTTCCATTTTCTTCTAAATGATGCTATTGGAAACCATACAACCCACTTTTCATATGTTTTTGATGCATAAAGAAAATGCACCGGACTGCATGTGGTGTGAACCGGCCCTAAAGCTGAATGGATGGTGTGTGCTATATGCTGTGTGTGTCCATACAATCACACAGCCCCACAGCAAGCCACTCCCCTGCTTACCCCTTTCTAACTCCACCAAGCAAATTGATGGCCAGCTGCAGGGGCCCACACTATTCTTTGCAACCTGATACAAAGCATGCACACTTTCCAACAGGAAATTTGGGGAAGTTCTGCTGAGAGACCAGGAGCCAAAGATTTGCTTTCTCTGAATGGTGACACCACCCTGCCTCTCCACCTCATCCAATCAGAGAACCAAGAAAATTAGAAAATTGTAGGACGACCTGTGAATGGCACCTGTGCTGAGTGGACAACCTACTGTGGTCACTATGCATCAGGTTGACTGCTCGGCACAGGACCCAGTGGCGATCACTGAAGTAGTAGCAGAGAGCCAGCGACTACTAAAATTATTTCTAGTTTCCACAGGTACGGAATATGTATACTAACATTGGACTCTGACAGCCACAAGCATGACAACCAGAGGCATGGTGGAACTTGTAGTTTTGTAACAGCTGGAGGTCCGCTAATTGCATATACCTGATCTAGACTAATGTAACTATGCAAACAAAAAAAAAAATTCAAACAAATTTGAACATTTAATGCTGCTTTAAAGCCTCTCTAAAGGCTTAATTTTTTTCTAAAATACCAAACATGTTATACTTCCCTTCTCTGTGCAATTGTATTGCAAAGAATAGCTCTGAACCTCCTCTTCTGGGGTCCCCCGCCAGCACTCTAGGCTCTTTCTCTATTGTATGCACCACCATAGCAAGCCGCTTGCTATGGGGGTGCCTTTGCAGGCTTGCTCCTGAACCAGGCGGTGTGTATCTATACCGTGTTTCCCCGAAAATAAGACCTACCCCGAAAGTAAGACCTAGTGCTATTTTCCTGGAGGGCTGCAATACCCTACCCTACCCTGAAAATAAGCCCTAGTTTGAGGTGCTTGTGTACTCCTATAATCCTCTCTGGTATGACGGTGTGCAGTGTATGTGTCTCTTTGATCTAGCCATATCAGGTGCCTTTGGTACAGAGCGGCGCTCAGCTCAGGGGGGCTGGTGGCTGGGAGAGGTGGAGGAGAGCAGAGCTGAGGCGTTTGGCACCATTGGATTGCAGGGGCACACACATTGTGTAATGTATTGTGTGCTACTGTAACAGCTGTAACAGGATTCTGACAGGCAGGGAGGGAGAGAAACAGCACGTTATAAGACCTACCCCAAAAATAAGCCCTACTGGGTCTTTTGTTGCCAAAATTAATATAAGACCCGGGCTTATTTTCGGGGAAACACGGTAGACACACACAGTGCGGTTTAGCCCCCTCCCCTATGTTCCCTCCTCACAGTATTTGATTGACAGCAGCAGGAGTCAATGGCTACCGCCTCTGTCTCTTCTGTGGGTAGAGAGAGGAAGACCATCATAGCTGCAGATGGGCACAGCGCTGGATCGAGGTAGGACTCAGGTAAGTATAAGAGATGAGGGAGTGATACAGCTACTGGATCATTTTTATCCTAATGTAGGGAACGAATTAGGAGAAAAATTATTCTCTTTTTAGAACCACTTTAATATATTTTTTTGTTAGTGTGTACGGTAATAGGTCAACAAAAAGGTATGAATAAGAAATAAAAAGGCATGTCTGGCAGCGCAGCAGGGAAAACACAAAAATCATAATTGAAAATTATAATTAAATTGAATGAATAACAATTGTAATGTGCGTGGCCAGCTTTCATTTACTCCTTGTAATAGTTCTACATACCAGGCTTGTCCATTTTGTAATCAAAACACTATCAAATCACAATCGCTTGAAACGTGCATATCCTGAGCGCAAGTCATGACCAACCAGACAAGCCCATCACACGGGGTATGTATCATTTGGCTCCAGCAAGCAATCCAATCATGTAATCATTATCACATGCAGTCCTATAAAACAATCCTACTGCATTAACATCAAACGCAACAGAAAATCTTATGATTTAGGTCATCTTTAGGTCATTTGCACAGAACGGGGTATATACATACTGTATAGTGGGTGGAATTATGGGTAATATCAGAGCTGACGTGGGAATTAGACTGGGAAATGAGCACAATTTATTCTATTAATGGAAAGGAGTGCAGAGAGGGCACATGGAGGTCAGCCCTATAGAATGTGTGTAGGACAATCGCAACATAGGGGAGGCTAAATCAGCTTAGAATATTCAATGACTGTTAATGTAAAATGCATTAAATATGATTGGCAAGGGACTAGGAGTATTGATTTAGGAGGCCGACAGCATTAAAGTGGATTTTGGAAAGCAATGTAAGCGAGTGAATCTACCAGGCTTGTTTGTATACATTTATTTATACAGCACCATACGTTTACCACGCTATTCCAACAGATACGAATAATTTTGAATGCATTTGCATGTTGATGGATGTGGAGTTGTATGCCACCTTTTCTCAGGACTGTGTAAAGTGTAATGGAAATAATTCATAAGCTTTGTAGTCAGCACCATAATGTGCATGCTCCTACCTATTTAGCACATCCCGGATACCTGATAGTTAACACTCCTCGGCTGCCTGCTGCTACCTAGTTAGCACTTCTCTGCTGCCTGCTAATACCTGTACATAGTTAGCACTTCTCTGCTGCCTGCTAATACCTGTACATAGTAAGCACTTCTCTGCTGCCTGCTAATACCTGTACATAGTAAGCACTTCTCTGCTGCCTGCTAATGCCTGTACATAGTAAGCACTTCTCTGCTGCCTGCTAATACCTGTACATAGTAAGCACTCCTCTGCTGCCTGCTAATACCTGTACATAGTAAGCACTTCTCTGCTGCCTGCTAATACCTGTACATAGTAAGCACTTCTCTGCTGCCTGCTAATACCTGTACATAGTTAGCACTCCTCGGCTGCCTGCTAATACCTGTACATAGTTAGCACTTCTCTGCTGCCTGCTAATACCTGTACATAGTTAGCACTCCTCGGCTGCCTGCTAATACCTGTACATAGTTAGCACTTCTCTGCTGCCTGCTAATACCTGTACATAGTTAGCACTCCTCGGCTGCCTGCTAATACCTGTACATAGTTAGCACTTCTCTGCTGCCTGCTAATACCTGTACATAGTAAGCACTTCTCTGCTGCCTGCTAATACCTGTACATAGTTAGCACTTCTTTGCTGCCTGCTAATACCTGTACATAGTAAGCACTTCTCTGCTGCCTGCTAATACCTGTACATAGTAAGCACTTCTCTGCTGCCTGCTAATACCTGTACATAGTAAGCACTCCTCGGCTGCCTGCTGCTACCTAGTTAGCACTTCTCTGCTGCCTGTTAATACCTGTACATAGTAAGCACTTCTCTGCTGCCTGCTAATACCTTTACATAGTAAGCACTTCTCTGCTGCCTGCTAATACCTGTACATAGTAAGCACTTCTCTGCTGCCTGCTAATACCTTTACATAGTAAGCACTTCTCTGCTGCCTGCTAATACCTGTACATAGTAAGCACTTCTCTGCTGCCTGCTAATGCCTGTACATAGTAAGCACTTCTCTGCTGCCTGCTAATACCTGTACATAGTAAGCACTCCTCTGCTGCCTGCTAATACCTGTACATAGTAAGCACTTCTCTGCTGCCTGCTAATACCTGTACATAGTAAGCACTTCTCTGCTGCCTGCTAATACCTGTACATAGTTAGCACTTCTCTGCTGCCTGCTAATACCTGTACATAGTAAGCACTTCTCTGCTGCCTGCTAATACCTGTACATAGTTAGCACTTCTCTGCTGCCTGCTAATACCTGTACATAGTTAGCATTTCTCTGCTGCCTGCTAATACCTGTACATAGTTAGCACTCCTCTGCTGCCTGCTAATACCTGTACATAGTAAGCACTTCTCTGCTGCCTGCTAATACCTGTACATAGTAAGCACTTCTCTGCTGCCTGCTAATACCTGTACATAGTTAGCACTTCTCTGCTGCCTGCTAATACCTGTACATAGTTAGCATTTCTCTGCTGCCTGCTAATACCTGTACATAGTTAGCACTTCTCTGCTGCCTGCTAATACCTGTACATAGTTAGCACTTCTCTGTTGCCTGCTAATACCTGTACATAGTAAGCACTTCTCTGCTGCCTGCTAATACCTGTACATAGTAAGCACTCCTCTGCTGCCTGCTAATACCTGTACATAGTTAGCACTTCTCTGCTGCCTGCTAATACCTGTACACAGTAAGCACTTCTCTGCTGCCTGCTAATACCTGTACATAGTAAGCACTTCTCTGCTGCCTGCTAATACCTGTACATAGTAAGCACTTCTCTGCTGCCTGCTAATACCTGTACATAGTTAGCACTTCTCTGCTGCCTGCTAATACCTGTACATAGTAAGCACTCCTCTGCTGCCTGCTAATACCTGTACATAGTAAGCACTTCTCTGCTGCCTGCTAATACCTGTACATAGTAAGCACTCCTCTGCTGTCTGCTTCTACCTAGCCACCAGTCCCTGGCAGCCTGTGTAGGAGATACCGAATGCTGGCATCTATTAGTAGCAGGGGTGACTTGTTCATTGTAGCTCTACTTAGGAAACAGACTAGGTATGATTAACCACTTTAATACTGGGCACTTTCACCCCCTTCCTGCCAACACCAATTTTCAGCTTTCAGTGCTGTCATACTTTGAATCACAATTGCGCAGTCATGCAACACTGTACCCGTATGACATTTGTATCTTTTTTTTAATATTTTTGTTAAAAAACAAAATAGACATTTGAACATTAAAAAAAAAAGTTTTTCTTAAGCCCTGTACACACAGACCGAATGTTGGGACATTAGCCGGTTCAAAAAAAAAAACGAAAAAAAAAAACAGCCAACATTCGGACCGTCTTTGTGCCACCCTGTCCGACAGAAACCAGCTGTTTGACCGGCTTCTGTCAGACGAGCATGCTGGAAAACCACCAGCCAACTGACTCCTGAAAGCGCTGATTGGAGTGTTTGGATGGGGGGGGGGCGCCCCTCTGTCAGAACACAACAGCTCAGCAGGGGAGTTCACTATACTAACTTTGCATAGTTAATACAACGGCTCCGACCGGAGCTGACAGTTTTTTTTACAGTGGGTTGAATGAATAGCGTGAACTAGGCTTTAGTTTCTGTCATAAAATGTTGCAAATGGGCTGCACTGATGGGCACTGATGAGGCTGCATTGATGGGTGCTGATGAGGCTGCATTGATGGGCACTGATGAGGCTGCCTTGATGGGCACTGATGAGGCTGTATTGATAGGCACTGATGAGGCTGCATTGATAGGCTGCACTGATGGGCACTGATGAGGCTGCATTAATGGGCACTGATGAGGCTGCATTAATGGGCACTGATGAGGCAGCACAGCTTAGGGACTGAGAGTGATGTAGATTAGGCAGCATTCAGGGGGGCATATCGGACTACCTTACATTGTTCTTGATGTCATAAGAGTATCTGAGTGCCTAAGGGTGCATTCACACCTGAGCGTAGCGTTTTGCGGCGTTTTTTACCACGATTTGTCGCAGCGTTTTTTACCGCGATTTTGGACAGGTCTAGGGTCACCAATGTTAAAAACAGAAAAACGCCCAAATACGCTCAATAAGAACGACAAAAAAGGGTCCAGAACCTGTTTGAGATTCAGGGTTCGGCGTCAGGCGTTTTGGAGTGGAGATGTGAACCATCTCCATTGAGAATAATGTATTTTTTCCCCTCTAGCGTTTTGGAGCTTCATGCTTCAGGCGACAAAACACTCAGGTGTGAATGCAGCCTAAGACCCCTTTCACACTGAGAAGTTTTTCAGGCGGTACAGCGCTAAAAATAGCGCCCTAATACCGCCTGAAAAACTCCTGCCCAGGTGGTATTAAACCTTTATCGGCCGCTAGCGGGGGTTATTACCGCACCGCTAGCGGCTGAATCCCGCGGCAATTCCGACGGTATAGCGCTGCCATTTTTAGCGGCGCTATACCGCCACCGCGCCTCCCTCCCCAGTGTGAAAGGGGCATTAGAGAAGAGGCTGCAGGGTGGGGGAGTCGGCCTTATAGCATGAAGAGATTCTCTGGGAACAAGATATTAGGTAAATAAAAGTTATAAAATGTCTTGTTTCTGGTACTCTAGGTATTAACAAGAATGTATCCCTTGCTATGTGAGGTTAGCACCACTGCAGGGAATTCAGTTTCAATTTGGAGAGAAATCAAGACATGTACTTACCCTGGCCTATGATGCAGGTATAAACAAACTGTTTTGTAGGCAGGAGCAGGTACTTTATTACTGATGTTATATTTCCCAGTTTGGTGGCCACGACAGGCTCACTTGAAGTCAGCCTGTTCAGTATTAGATGCCTAGAAGAGATGATTCACGTGGGTTGAAAACCCAAGGGCCGCACCAGTTGCTATAGGGCCCGCCCACACCTTATTGGAAGGAAACCTTCATTATCTCCATATCAATTATCTTCATTTGTGTCAGTTTCTTGTTTTTAATTGCAGATGAGATTTCTGTTTAATTACTTCCTCTACTAAGCGCATAAACACAATTTTACAGATTTCAGCTATTTTCATTGATAGAATTGAGAACATGAGATCAAAACAGTTCAGCTAATTAATAATACAGCTTGTACAGAAAAGTGATGTAATAAATAGCATCCAGCTCAACAGGAGACATAGAAAGACTTTGGTTCATGGCTATAGAGTTTTGTTGGTCCTGGTTCAGACAGACCCTCTAATGCCTTGTACACACGAGCGGACTTTCCGACGGAAAAAGTCAGACGGAAGCTTTTCATCCGATATTCCGTCTGTTTGTTTGCCCCATCAGACTTTTTCAGTCGGAAATTTCCGACGGAATTAGATAGAGAACATGTTTCTATCAGAATTTCCGTTCGTTTGGATGCAATTCCGACGGACTAAAAACCATGCATGCTCAGAATCAAGTTGACGCATGCTCGGAAGCGACGGGAAAAACATTTGTGTTTACATGGCATTAGGATAGCATGGTATGAAGGGGGGAACTGGCCATGTACAGGTTCTCTTTACGTTTTCCTAATTCATAACAACAATGCAATGTAAAGCCTGTTGTTAACATTTCAGGCTGATAGATATCTGCTGAGATTAAAAAAAGTACAAGGGGAACATGCAGTCATGCACATGTATGTTTTTCTTGTGAAAGCGTGCTATTGTGCCAGTTTCATCTCTACATCTGGCATCTTGATAATATCTAGATCAGTCATACTTAGCTGACGGTCATGTCTATCACTTATTGGTCAGGCTTGTGTATAGGCAGCTTGGACATAAAGGGTAATAATGTAATAATGTGCCTTCAGTGATTTTATATTTATTATTGCAGTGTTTAACTTAAAGTGGAGGTCCACTCACCGCTGCAAGAATTCAAAGCCAGCAGCTGCACATGCACAGCGGCTGCTGACTTTTAATAATCAGACACTTACCTGTCCTGGAGTCCAGCAATGTCGGCACCACAGCTGATGTTTCCATCAGCTGTCGGGTACATGCCGCCTCCATTGCGAGTTAGGGAACCCGTCAGTGAAGCCTCACGGCAACAACTGCAATCGAGCGTTTGCAATACCTGCCAATGGATCTTTTACATTGCTGTGGAGAAATTTTGGCCCACTCTTCTTTGCAGAATTGTTTTAATTCAGCCACATTGGAGGGTTTTCCAGCATGAACGGTCTGTTTAAGGTCATGCCACAGCATCTCAATCGGATTTAGGTCTGGACTTTGACTAGGCCCCTCCAAAACCTTAAAAGAAAAGCAAAGGTATTTTTTTTCTATTCATACTCACCTAGGTGGATGCAGCATCTGTCCCCCAGCACCTCTGCATTGAGAACCGAGCGATCCAACTCCGTCAATCGGTTGGTTTTCAGAGCTCTGTGAGCAGAGAGCTGTAGACTGTCAGTCACAGCTCTTTGCTCTTCCCCCTCCTCACTCATTGGAACACTGAGTTGTGGAGGGTGCGGAGCAGCCGTCTTAGGCTCTCAGTGGCTCGCTGAGAGGCCAAGCTGGGTGGCAGTGCAGGCACCTAGCGGATCCAGACTTTATTGTCGCAATGACGCAGTGCCTGGACTGACATCTGTGATGTCAGCAGAGAGTGGAATTCAGCCCGCTCGCTGCTGAAAACGGGTCACAGGAGTGCAAAACGAAGCTTTGGCTGGACTTCTTTAATTTTGCTTTTTTTTTTTGCTATTAAGAGGTGAACTTCCTGATATGTTTTGGATCATTGTCCTGCTGCATAACCCAAGTGCGCTTGAGCTTGAGGTTACGAACTTATGGCTAGACAGTGTCCTTCAGGATTTTCTGGTAAAGCTCAGCATTGGTTCCATCAATTATGGTCCTGAAGGTGCAAAGCACCGGCAGACCATCACACTACCACCACCATGTTTGACTGTTGGTATGTTCTTTTTATGAAATGCTGTGTTAGTTTTACGCCAGCTGTAAGGGGACGCACACCTTCCAAAAAGTTTAACTTTTTTCTCATCAGTCCACAGAATATTTTTTGGGGATAATCAAGATTTTTTTTGTCAAATGTGAGACAAGCCTTTGTTTTCTTTTTAGTCAGTGGTGGCTTTCGCTTTGGAACACTCCCATGGATGCCATTTTTGCCCAGTCTCTTTGTTATTGTTGAATCATGAACATTGACCTTAACTGAGGTAAGTGAGGTCTGCAGTTCTTTAGATGTTGTTCTGGGTTCTTTAATGACCTCCTGGGTCATCGTTATGCTCTTGGAGTAATTTTTGTAGGCTGGCCACTCCTGTGAAGGTTCACCACTGTTCCAAGTTATCTCCATATGGGGGTGCCGACATCGCAGGCTCCATGGACAGGTAAGTGTCCTTATATTAAAAGTCAGCAGCTACAGTATTTGCATTTGCTGACTTTTCACCCAGGCTGGAACTCCTCTTTAAATGCTACATAAGTTGGCCAAGACTGGGCAGTACTGGTAGGGATGTGGCTGAACACTGTACCAAATGGCGTTTAGGGACAATTGCTTGTGATATATTTTAGCTTTTTTTCCCCATACATTGCTGTTTCATAGAATGACAATACATCGTGTATCTCTCTCTTTAAAATGCGGTAGCTGTCAACAAAGAGATGGAATAACAATGATTAGATTGTGGAT
This sequence comes from Rana temporaria, assembly GCF_905171775.1. Classification (NCBI taxonomy): domain Eukaryota; kingdom Metazoa; phylum Chordata; class Amphibia; order Anura; family Ranidae; genus Rana; species Rana temporaria. The sequence continues at coordinate 122,224,790 of NC_053497.1, forward strand.
TGCAATTTACTGTTTGTATTAGTGCTCTTGTGACATTTGGATTTTATTTATATAGGTTTTCATTGCTGCTTCTTTCCCCAGGGCAGATATCTCTATAGGTAATGATCTGCCTCCTAAAAACAAACTTAGAAACGGACTGCTGAATCCTAGGTAAAGAATCAGTTCTACAATGAGCATCAATACAAGGGGGCATTACACTGAGCACCAATGTAAGGGGCATTACACTGATCACTGATGTAAGGTGGCATTACACTGAGCACCAATGTAAGGGGCATTACACTGACCACTGATGTAAGGTGGCATTACACTGAGCACCAATGTAAGGGGCATTACACTGACCACTGATGTAAGGGGGCATTACACTGATCACTGATGTAAGGGGCATTGCACTGATCACTGATGTAAGGGGGCATTACACTGAGTACCAATGTAAGGGGCATTACACTGATCACTGATGTAAGGTGGCATTACACTGACCAAAGATGTAAGGGGCATTACACTGAAGACTGATGTAAGGTGGCATTACGTTAACTACCAATGTAAGAGGGCTTGACACTGACCACTGATGTAAGGGGGCATTACACTATTCACCAATGTAAGGGGCATTGCACTGATCACTGATGTAAGATGGCATTACACTGAGCACCAATGCAAGGGGCATTACACTGATCATTAATGTAAGGTGGCATTACACTGAGGACCAATGTAAGGGCATTACACTGATCACTGATGTAAGGTGGCATTATGTTGACCACCAATGTAAGGGGGCATGATGATGACCACCGATGTAAGGGGGCATTACACTGATCACCGATGTAAGGGGCATGATGCTGACCACTGATGTAAGGGGGCATTACACTGATCACTGATGTAAGGTGGCATTACACTGAGCACCAATGTAAGGGGCATTACCAAGATCACTGATGTGAGGTGGCTTTACACTGAGCACTTATGTAAGGGGCATTGCACTGATGTAAGGTGGCATTACGTTGACCACCAATGTAAGGAGGCATGATGCTGACCACTGATGTAAGGGGGCATTGCACTGGTCAGTGATGTAAGGGGCATTACGCATCCCACAAATTTAAACAGGACATTTTTCACTGATCTACAACTTAAGGAGGAACTTCTTTATAAGTCACCACTGTAAGGGGCCCTTCTACTGATTCTGAGGGTTCGCCAACCTCCATGTTATTACTTCACTAAGCCATATCACTTTTGTGTCACAGATTTCATTACTCCATGTCACTTCTGTGTCACAGACTTCACTACACCATGTCATTACTTTGTCACAGATTTCATTACTCCATGTCACTACTGTGTCACTCAACCAAATATAAAAAGTCTATTGCAGTTTGTTTTGGAGATTGTTGCCACTAGGTGTGATAACTCCTCTTTAAAGTACAGTGAGAGAACGGTGTCACCCTAGGACATAAAGGATGTTATAGGGTCATCAGGTGAAAATATAGATATATTACAAAGACTATATGTGTTAAAAATCTTGTTTTTAATGTATAGTTTGTAATTGCATTCCTACTTGAAGGCAGTTATGTGTGCTCATTCTGTTTCCTGCAGATTTTCTGTCAGATTGAAAATAGACTCTGTGCAATCCTCATAATGCAACTGTTGAAGAAACACCACGTAATCTCTATTTAGGGCCCTTTCACACGGGAGGACAAACGGTCCGTTTTTTACAAGTCCATTTACGGACTTGTAATTCTGCCCTATGGGATTGCAGACGTTAGCGGATGATGTATCCGCTAACGTCCGCAAACATCCGCCTCCGCAAAGATCCGCTTTTTCAGATGGAAGAAAACCCTATTTTTCTTCCGTCTGGCGGAACGGATCAGATGAATACGGACACGCGGTCCGTATTCATCCGATTCCCCTTAGGGGAGAGCGGAGGAAAGACAGGCCGGTCTATGGACAGTGTCATTTTAGTGTTTGGGGAATACAGCACTTGCTCCTGTAGGTTGGGGCGGCGGAGTGTAAATGGCTTACGCGCCGCCCGCCTACTTTCTACCAGAATATGGCCAATAGTCAGCATTTTTCTTCTTCCAAACACGACGAGTCGAGTTAATGCCAAAGAGCTCAATTTTGGTCTCATCTGACCGCAGCACTTTCTCCCAATCCTTCTCTGAATCATTTCGTTGTTCATTGGCATTACTGTACATGTGCCTTCTTGAGGAGGGGGACTCTGTTTGTAAATTGATGGTGCCATATGAGTACTGTAATAAGTAAATACAAAAGAAATGTAAATTCTTCATTATCAAGCCTGCAAAATTGTAATATTTACAGTGTGAATATAGAGATTCCTGTAGAAGGCCACCTGGTTCTCTTTAAAGAGACTATACATTCAGTGACAGCTAAAGGTTTTGCCGTCTTTCTTTGTGGTGTGCAGATTTTAATTTAGCACATACTGAGTCATAACGCTACTGTCAGATTCAATCAAAATTCCCTTTCACTGCTAAGAAAAGCAATGCAAGATGATAAGCTAAGCTGGAGTCTTTTTCTGTAGCATAGATTGAGGCCTGATTGTGGATTTCTGCTCATGGCAATCATTATTTGCCACTGCTGCCAGGTTCACCAATGATGTAACTGAGTTTAGATTTTACAGCAGAAGGTGCAGCAAGACCCCAGAGGCTGTTTAGGTGACAATAACAGATGCTGTGACATGGAAACCATTATTAGTTCTGCACAGCATGAAAGGGACAACTCTGTTGTCTAAATCGGGTTGGATCTGGCACAAGCATACCTTTATAGTGCAGGACCCCTCGACGTCCCCTGGAAGCACATTGATTTGCTTAGTTACTTTTCTTCCTCTCTTAATAGATCCCCATTACTAGGCAGAATCAGAGGTGCGATTTGCATGCACAATTGCTTTGCTGTTTCTCAGCTCCAGAGGATGGGATTATACAACCGTGAACGGGATCAGCTTGCAAGATTAGCTGGTGGTAAAAGCGCAGAGTGAGCCTTTCTTGGGCTTTTTCAGGGAACAGTAGTATGCTTGCTCATTTTAGTATTTAGTATACCAATTTAAAGGGGAACATATTGTCTGGTTTTAGTGTCAATATTATGGCACTCTTCCTGCTGAACAGCTGCTGAATTAGAATTATTTACGCTCAAGGCGCATGCAGTGTTTTCACTTGAGCTGCGCAGACTCAAATTGGCCATATATGTATCGATTTCCTTCATTCAGCTTGCAGACTCTATGAAAGAAGGCTAACTGATTCCTCCATTCATGCTAACAGCATGGATGAATGAATCGCCCTCTACAGTCAATTGTATTCTGACAATTTGCTCAGTCAATTTTTAAATCCACTTTTGTCAAGCCGAGTGGTATCAACAGAACCACCCACAGCTAGAATTTCGGTCAGTTTAGCAGGATTTGGCCAGAATTCAAGCTGTGTATGGCTAGTTTAAGAGATTTTCAGGGATAATAAAAACAATAAAGTAGTTCAACTAAGCAAGAAGCAGAATCCCTGGAAGTAATGAGTAAATATGGCTCCCCCTATGTATATTTATATCAGAGGTATTGAATTAAAGAGTTGTAAAGGTAAAAAAAAATTCCCTGAATAGCTTCCTTTACCTCAGTGCAGTCCTCCTTCACTTACCTCATCCTTCAATTTTGCTTTTAAATGTCCTTTTTTGTTTTGAGAAATCCTCACTTCCTGTTCTTCTGTCTGTAACTACACACCATAATGCGAGGGGGAGGGGCGAGCAGGAGTGTCATGACACTCTACTTTGCAGATAGAGAAAGGAGCTGTGTGTTAGTGGGCGTCCTGACACTCCTGCTCGCCCCCTCCCCCTCAAGAGGCTTTCTCCACACCAGGGAGAAAGCCTTGCATTACTGTGTGGAGTTACAGACAGATGAACAGGAAGTGAGGATTTCTCAGAAGAAATAAGGACATTTAAAAGCAAAATTGAAGGATGAGGTAAGTGAAGGAGGACTGCACTAAGGTAAAGGAAGCTATTTAGGGGTAAAAAAATTACCTTTACATCCCCTTTAATATTCAAGGAAGTCCGGTCATTAAGGTGTCCCCATCAGAGTGCCCCTTTACATCAGGTGTGCCCCCATAGATTAGGTGTCCCCATCGGAGTGCTCCCATAGAGCAGGTGTTCATATCAGAGTGCCCCCATAGATTAGGCTCCCCCTTCAGAGTGCTACTTTATATCAGATGTCCCCATCAAAGTGCACACTGAGCAACCCTTTAGAGAGCATTTGTTGAACTCCAAAATGTGGGAAATATGGTTAGAAGTCAGCATCAGAATCTACTGACAGCAGTGGACAACTTACAGTATATAGGTGAGTGATGGAGGAGTATGGGGACAGGGCCCAGAGTCAGGGAAAGTTAAAATATTTCCTTTTACCCACAGACCTTGTCCTTTAGAAGAGAAGTTTCAGTAGATCCCGATTTGCATGTTCCCAAAAAATTCTGTATGCCTTTCAGGTTCTTTGAGAACAGCTAGAAAACTTGCCGACCGCCTGGCAAATGTTATTTGTGCGTTTAAAGCCTTTGATAGATTCCGTGTGTTTAAAAAAAAATAAGATTTATTGATTTTCTGAAAATATTGTTTAGTAATATTATATGGTGCCATTTGATGCAAATAGGGGTTCCTGCGCCTTGACACATCTATCTTTTACCTGATTCAGGTGTAATCACCTTTGCTGAAGAAAAGGAAACCATTGGCCACTTGCTGGGGCACATAATTCACAGCCCCGGAGTTGAGGCCAATTTAGATAGAAGCTGTGCTGAGGGCAGATACATAATGTAAATATTTGCTTTGTTCCATCTTTCGCTCATCTAGCTTTACTGGTTCTCAGCAGCAACCTTCTGCTCTGCATCCTGGTCCAGCTCAAAGCATCATTCTGCTTCTTCCTCCTGTCTCATACCTCCTCATCACCAGTGACAGTATCTGCACCCCTCTCCTCCATCACACATACAGCCCATATCCAACACACTAAATCCAGTATGTTTTCAGGGAAAGAAAAAGTGCTAAGTAATTTCACAGTCTCGCCCCCTCATTCCAGAAATATGTGCTGCAGAGATAAAAGACAGCAGTGCCATCCGCACTGGAATTATGGGCAGTGATTCACATTGTGCAGAGAGCAGGGAGAAGATAAGACACGGGAACAAATAGGCTTAAAACCTGCAATTCTTGTGTGCCAATGAAGAAGGAACAAAATGCCTCGGGGAGGAAGAGCACAGACGCCATTGATTGCATTGCTGCAGTCAGGAGCAGCTTGTCATACTGAAGATGCAGGGAGCTAGAGTAGCCAGTGGCTAACCACGAATCATTATATACATGTACAGTCTTATTTTAATAAGGAAAAATGCAGTAACCCATAACAACTTAACAGCAAACATCTTAAGGCCTCCTGCACACTAGACGTTTCTAATGCTGCTCTTGGGGTGCCTGGCATTTTTTTTATCTTCATCTAAAAGCCCCTACATGTTAGCTTATGTGTCATTGCCCATATAGACACTTATGCCCTGTACACATGATCAGTTTGTCTGATGAAAACGGACCGATGGACCTTTTTTTTTCGGACAAACCGATCATGTGTGGGCCCCATCGGTTTGTTTTCCATCGGTGAAAAAAAATAGAACATGTTTTAAAAATCTCCTATGGATAAACAACCGATAGAAAAAAACAATCTTCTGTGTGGAACTCCATCGGAGAAAAATCCATGCATGCTCAGAATCAATTCGACACATGCTCGGAAGCATTGAACTTCATTTTTCTCAGCACGCCGTAGTGTTTTACATCACCGCGTTGGACACGGTCGGATTTTTGACTGATGGTGTGTAGGCAAGACTGATGAAAGTCAGCTTCATCGAATATCCGCCAAAAAAATCCATCGGATTAGATTCCATCAGATATCCGATCGTGTGTACAGGGCTTAAGAGGCAGAGAAAAAAAACAGTGCCAAAGCATCCAGGAGATGCGCCAATTAAGCAGAAAAACACATAGGCCCGGATTCACATTCACATTCTTTTTTACGCTACCCTGACGCAACGCAGAGAGGCAAGCATGGAATTCACAAAGCAAATGCTCCCATCGGTGCGCCGGCGTACGTAGGCGTAGGTGGAAGTGGGTGTGACCCCATGCAGATGATGGTCCGAGCGCGGAGCAGTGTTTTACGCCCGGCGTAATATGAACGGAGCATGCGCAGTGACGTGGACGTATGATAGCTCCCCTGTGCGCATGCTCACAACTATACCGGCGCGACTTCCTGGGATACGCCGGCCCACCGGCTTAGGCCGAGCGCATAAATACGCCCAGCCATACGCCCGTCCGGCGCAAAAGTACATCCTGCTTGTTTCCCCCCCTGAAGCAAGGTACTTTTCATGAGCGATGGCAGCTGCAAATGTGGGCAAGGAGAGGAGGAAGAGGAATTTTTCGAAGGAGGAGAGGGATGTCCTGATTTCGGCAATAGCCAAATTTGATAAGTACCTCCATGGTGCCCACAGTGCCAGGACCAGCAGGGCACGTAAGAGGGAGATCACCCTGGAGGTCAATGCCATTGGGAATGAGACCAGGACCCCCGACGATATAAGTAAAAAGATTAATGACATGAGACGTCGGGTCCGGGACAAGCTGGCCCTTATGAGGAGGCAAGCCAGGGGCACGGGAGGAGGACCAGCCTCTGCTCTGCGGTTGACGGATGAGGAGGAGGTCATCGCCCAATGTCTGGAGAGGGAGCAGGTGGAGGGCTTTGACTCCGGTGACCAGGCCTTGAGGACAGGTAAGTGTGTTTTATCCTCCATTCGGTGTGTAGCATGTGAGGGGGTGGAAGGGAATATGTGACAAGTGTGTGGGTCCACCAACATGTGAATGTTTTGTGTCATCCACAGATGTGCTGGAGGGAGCGGGACCATCTGCTGCTGGACGACCCACGCCATCCCCAGAGTAGTGTGCCCACACCTCTCCTCTAGAGGAAGTTGAGGAGGAGCATGGGGACCTTGAGGAAGGTGTATACCTCGAGGAGGAAGACATCATCCCTAGGCCCTCCCAAACCTCCCCCCCATCAGGGGAAGCCCCTCACCCTCCCCCCATCAGGGGAAGCCCCTCCTCCCCCATCAGGGAAAGGCCCTCACCCTCCCCCATCATGGAAAGCCCCTTAAGGGCCTCCCCGTACAGACGGCCCCAAGCCTCTCCTGCCCCCAGGAAGGCTATGCGCAAGACAAGGGGTGTTCCTGAATCCCTCCAGGAAAATCTTGTGAGGGAACAGGCCCGCCAGACCCACCATATGGGTGCTATAGCCGGGGACCTGCGCCATGTGGCAGACAGCCTGGCCTCCTCGGCCCAGATATCTGACAGCCTGCAGGATGTGAGTGGTAACTGCGCTGCTCTGGTCACCTGCGTTGGGGAGCTGCAGGCCACAACATCAGGCCTTATGGCAGAGGTAAAAAGCCTGGCAGTGGCTGTACAGGCCAATACTGCTGCCATCGAGGCGGAGGGGAGGCAGACGAGGCGCCACCAGCGGCAGACCACCACTTGCCAGCTGCGGATGCAGGCGCAGACTAACGCAGTCCTCACCCGCATTGCCCTGGCGTTGGAGGGCAGCCAGCACCTGCCAGGAGTGGCAGACCTGGGGATGATCCTCCTCCTGATGCCCCACCCCCCCACCCGAGGCTCCCCCCAGACAACTGAGGAGCCGGAGCCGTGGCACCATGCGTGGCCCACGACAGGGCAAATTAGTGCCTTTTTTTTTTTTCTTTGCTCAGGTTATGAGCTTTTTGTTTTTATTTGCTCAGGTTATGAGATTTTTTTATTTAGTAGTGACTGCACACGGTCAGTAGTGCAGGCTACAGTGTGCCTGGTGTGTGAATGTGGGTGACATGCCTGCCAGCAAGGTGTGTCCCCTTTGGGTCGTCGGGGAGAGGTTATCTACACGACCGTGTGAATGTGGTATGAATGGACAGCAACACCATTGGGGCCTTGGCGTGACGTTGCTGCTCCCAAGTCCTGCATGGTGGACTTGGGCTAAACCAATGTGAAGAGGATGTGGTGTGTGTGTGAGCACAGGACCCCAGATGGCAAGTCACCTTTTTTTAAATTTTTTATAAAAAAAAAAATTTTTTTTTGGTATTTTTAAATTTATTTTTTCATTATTTTTAGTTCCTTTTTTTATATATATTTTTCTTTATTTCGTCTTTCTGAATTTGCGGCAGCACCCCCCCAGGCCCATGCCTGAAGCTGTGTAAGGTGCCCCATAATTCCTGATGGCGGCCCTGCCTGGCATGTTGGCATACAGGTGTTGTCCTGCAAGTGTGGTTGCTCAGCTTGTCCGTAACGGTGCTGCTGTCCAGCTGACCTGTGCACGTCTGGTGCTGAGTTACACCACTTTAGGCCAGACGTTGAACTTACGCGCACCGCACATAGCCTGCGCCAGGCGCACGTACTAGAGGTCGACCGATATATCGGTTGGCCGATATATCGGCCGATATTTGGCGTTTTTAAATTAATCGGCATCGGCCGATTTGTGCTTTAAAAAAGCCGATTGATAAGTTCAGCACCGCGACTTGGAAAAGCTTCTGCAATACAAGTCAATGCAAGTGCTTCCCGTAGAAGACCTTCTCTCTCTCTCTCCTGGGCAGCCTGCCAAGTTTTAGAAAACATATACAATGTTGCTACTTATCAATTAACTGAACTCCGTGTAGGAGAATTCTCAGTTTAACCATTTAAAGGCTAAATCTTTTTTTACATTTGTTGCTTACAAGTAAAAATCCTGTATTTTCTGCTAGAAAATTACTTGGAACCCCCAAACATTATATATTTTTTTTTAGCAGAGACCCTAGGAAATAAAATAGCGATTGCTGCAATATTTAATGTTACACGGTATTTGCGCAGCGGTCTTTCAAACACATTTTTTGGGGAAAAAATATACTTTAACAAATAAAAAAAAAAAAACTAAACAGTTAAGTTAGCCCATATTTATTTATTTTCGACCAAAAGTTTTCATTACCTGTTTTTGTGTATATATATATATATATATATATATATATATATAATACACAAAAACAGGTAATGAAAACTTTTGGTTGAAAAAAAAAAATATGGGCTAACTTTACTGTTTAGCCCAAAAGCGCCTGAAAAAAAATCGGCTTAACATATCGGCCCAAAAAAATCGGCATCATAAATCGGCTATCGGCCGCCGTGATTTCTAAATATCGGCATCGGTATCGGCCAGAGAAAAACCCATATCGGTCTACCTCTAGCACGTACGTTCGTGATTTGCGGTATCTCCCTCATTTGCATATTTGAATACAAAATCAATGGGAGCGGCAAATGCGCCCAGCGTGAATATGCGCCAACGATACACCGGCGTAGGAAAGTTACGTTGGTCGTAGGAAGCCTATTTTCAGGCGTATCTAGTTTTGTGGGCACGGAGCACAGATACGACGGCGCATATTTACACGTACGCGGCTTATCTCGAGATACGTCGGCGTAAGTGTTTTGTGAATCCGGGCCATAGGCTGGGCTCAAACCTATGTAAATTGAATGCGCATTACATTTTAAAATCTATTAGTTTGAATGCATCTGTTCACATATGTGCGTTGCATTCGCACACTGCAATGCCCAAAAAAACGTGTGCGTTTTCTAGGCAGTACGGTACGAATTGAAGGCACATATTGTTCTATGGGAACGCATCTGATTCAGAGATGCGTTCCGTTGTAAACCGTCATTTTCTCCCCCTCCTCACTACACCTCCCCCATTCTCTTCTCAGCTGATCCTCACCTACAACGGAGAGGAACCGCTGAACAGCTGTTTTTTCTCTTCAAAGAGAATACAGAGCTGGAATTCGCACCGCACATGTGTGAATCCAGCCTCACCGAGTGTAAATTTGTCTAAACACGAATTTAGTGCTTGAGCATTAATCCATTTAAATGGGCAGAATAAATAATAATTCTGGCCAGTTTAACCACTTGCCAACCTCATGACGCCGTTATATGTGGCAAAGTAGCTCTCCCGCACCGGATCACATACCTAGTATGTGATCTGGCACTTCCAGGTGGGGGCACATGTGTGCCCATTTTAAATGTGGACAAATGAAGCTTGCGTCACACTTTTCCTTTTCCATACCTCCGCACTAAGCACAGCGCTTTCAGCCCCTTGTGTACACGTTGCTATAGCAGTGGGAGTTTGCTGTTGTTGATATAGTATCTTTTACACAAATGGCTGGAAGTGCATGCACTCCAAGGACACAGCATGGTCGCACCTGCGCACTAAATAAATGCTTCTAGCGCTTCTCTCCTCCCATGTCATCATTTCTTGTGATGAAATTATGCAAGATCACAAATAAAAGGATGCCCGAAGACTCCTGGGATTGCTGAAGCCAATATCCCAGGAGTCAGTGGGACGTCAATTGCCTAGGCGATCTCACCCTACAGCAGAAAGAATATAAAAAATAAAAAAAAAGTACTTATGCCGCGTACACACCATCACTTTATGTGATGAAAAAAAACGACGTTTTTAAAAACGTCACTTTAAATGACCGTGTGTGGGGGAAAACTTAGTTTTATGTCTTCTGAAAAACGACAAAAAAAATTGAAGCATGCTTCAATTTTATGTGTCGTTTTTCAAAACGTCGTTTTTTACTTCACAGAAATTGACCGTGTGTAGCAAAAAACGTTGTTTAAAACGACGTTTTTACACCCGCGCATGCCCAGAAGCTAGTTATGAAGCGAGCTTCAATGGAAAAACGTGGTGAACGTAACCTCGCTTTGCTAGAACATTGTGAGTAAAACGATGGTGTGTAGGCAACTTCGTCTTTGAAAATTGAAGTTTCAAAAACGTCGTTTTTTACTTCACAGAAAATGTCGTTTTTTTTCATCACATAAAGTGATGGTGTGTATGCGGCATTAGAATAAAAAAACTAAGATGTAATATCCAAACATAACATTGATGTGCCTGACAATTAAAATTAACCTTTGTTGACAAACAAGCCGAAGATCCGCCTTAAGGCCACCAGTTATTTTTCAGGCACCACAAGGTTTAAAGTGTCACTCCACCTCTTTGACATAGTTTTCCAGCTCCTTTGAGCCTCAGTTCCCCATGCTTTGGGGCCATTTCCCTGCTAAATGTACAGACTGATTTATGCCACATTAACAGGGCAAATGGATGGGGCCATGCATTGTAAAATCTTGGATAAGAACCTTCCCTTAGCCAGAACACTGAAGATGGGTCGTGGATAGGTCTTCCAGCATGACAATGACCCAAAACATACAGCCAAGGCAACAAAGAAGAAGCACATTTAGGTCTTTGAGTGGACTAGCCAGTCTCCAGACCTTAATCCTATAGAAAATGTATGGAGGGAGCAGAAACTTTGAGTTGCCAAGCGACAGCCAAGAAACCTAAAGAAGAGTGGACCAGAATCCCTCCTGAGATGTGTGCAAATCTGATGACCAACTACAAGAAATGTCTTACCTCGGTGCTTGCCAACAAGAGTTTCTCCACTAAGTACTCATGGGTAGATTCACGTACGGGCACCTAAAATTAGGACGGCCTAGCCTACTCTTTTTAGGCTACACCGCCTTAAATTATTTAGGTTAGAAGTGATTCTCAAACCACTTACCTTCAAATTTTCGGCGGCGTAGCCTAAAACGAGCGGGCGTAAGCGCGCCTAATTCAAATGACTGGGAGGGGGGGCGTGTTGTATGGAAATGAGGTTTGACCTCATGTTTTTTGACGTTTTTTACACTGCGCATGCGCCGGGCGACTACATTTCCCAGTGCGCATTGCGGCTAAGTAGGCCGTACGGGCCTATTGATTTTGACGCGTACGTAAACAACGTAAATCCCGATTCGTGGACGACTTGCGCAAACGACGTAAAAAATTCGAACCTCGCGGCGGGAACGGCATCCATACTTAACATTGTTATTCCACCTCATAGGTGGAATAACTTTAGGCGGCCTATCGCGTACGGAAACGACGTAATGCGACGGTGTAGGCCCGGCGTACGCTCGTGAATCGTCGTGAATCGTCGTATCCCCTCATTTCCATAATCTAGGCCGGCCGCAATGTAAGCGCCACCTAGCGGCCAAAAGAAACATTGCAACCTAAGATAGAATGGCGCAAGCCAGCCTATCTTAGGTATGTTTAAGTGTATCTCTGTTTGAGAATACACTTAAACATAGGCCGGCTTAGATTCAGAGTTAGGTCGGCTTATCTGTAGATAAGCCGGCCTAACTCTTTGTGAATCTACCTATAAGTCATGTTTTGCTTGGGGATGAAATACTTATTTTACTCACTGATCTGCGCATGCGTGATTCGCGCTCTGCCCTGTTAGTGGCCAGGCAATCTTCTGGGACCTGTTATGTGTCCCAGAAGATTGCAGGGGGGGTGTCACCTAAGGGGAGAGGAAGAGTTGCCTAGGCGGCCAGATGACCAGACCAAGAAGTGGGAGCTGGGTTCCTATCAAAACTAGGTACCTGCCCCCCCCCCAAAAAAATGACATGCCAATTGTGACATGTCCGGGGGCGAGGGGTACTTAAAGAGGAAGTAAACCCTGATGGGTTTTACTTCCTCTTTATTTCCCTGCAAAGGTAAAGCATAATACACATCACAATGCCCCTTGCAGTCATAGCCCCCCTCTCCTCCTTTACATCACAGTCCCCATTTCATCTTTCAGCCTCCCTTGCACAGTTCTACCAGAGCAGAGGCACGTAGCAGCTAGGTATTCTGTCTCTCTGGTCTCCCGCTCGGCCACCATTATCATCCTTACACTGCATATCAGGACAGAGGATGGGAGCTGCCCAACTTATTACATTAGCAAGTGGGTGATTACCAAATCCCGCCCTCTGTCCCGATATGCAGCACCTCCCACCCCCGCCCGCTGTGAGGATGATAGTGGCATCCAGAGAGTGAGGAGACCGGGACTGATAAATGGCTTGGTCGTGGTCGCTTGGTCCGGGTGCGGACCGCGGTCCGCCATTTAGTGAACTCTGGTATAGTGTATGGGCAGCTTTATGCTAAAAATGCATCTAATGTTTGTTTTTTCTTCAATCCATAACTACTTTAATGTGTTTTTTTATCTGCCTAGAATTCATCTGTAAATAAACCTAACACTAACACTATAAAATTATGCAGAAGCCACAGAAGAACAGCAGGACTTATTTTCTGACTGCCCTATCCTAGTGAAAGGTGAAATCTGATTGGTTTCTTGATGTAGGTTATTGAATGTCACTGCTCTTTAAACTATAGTTATAAAAATGCCCAGTGGGTATCCATGGCTTCGAATTACTGTTGATTTCCTCTTCATTCCATCTCTTCTGTATCTATCTGGTACAAGTGGGTGATTTGTTGGTGAAAGGAGAGAAGCTGCAGCACATACAGGCCTGTATAGAAAGAGCCTGCCTCAGCCATTTGCTTTGTCAGTTTTTCTTAACTGCATATGGTGTGGCTGAAGTGACTGCTGCATTAGCATCTGCCTTCTTCCATAACAGCAGCCTCTTAATGAAGTGGCAGCGAGTGAATCTTCGGATTATGGTGCATGCAGCGCGCTGGTATGGGGGATGGAAGCAGCACGGGAACCCTAGAATGGAAAATGGCTTCCTGTGCTGATGTCTGAATATCTTTGCTGAAAATAGAAGTCGGAATTGGCACCCTGTCTTCTACTGAACAAGCGCCATTCAGCCATTTTTAATCAAATTGGGTATATCACTTCATTGTTTAATAGGACTACTATAGGTTATCCAGGAGATAAATGAACAGGAAAAAATACATGACATGAGGAAATACTGCTCTAAACTCATATAGCTAGATTCACAAAGAGTTACGCAGGCGTATCAGTAGATACGCTGTCGTAACTCGGAATCTAAGCCGTCGTACATTTAAGTGTATTCTCAAATTGATTTACACTTAAATGTAGCTAAGATACGACGGCCTGCGGTGTCATATCTTAGCTGTCTAGTTCCGCCGGCCGCTAGGGGCTTGAACGCTGATTTACGCCTAGAATGCGTAAATCCGCGAGATACGCCGATTCACGAACGTACGCTTGCCCGTCGCAGTAAAGATACGCTGTTTACGTAAGGCGTTTTCCGGCGTAAAGTTAGTCAAACAAATAGCTGACCTAGCCAATGTTAAGTATGGCCGTCGTTCCCGCGTCGAAATTTGAAAATTTTACGTTGTTTGCGTTAGTCGTCCGTGAATGGGGCTGGACGTAATTTACGTTGAAACCAATGCGTCCTTGCGGCGTACTTTGGAGCAATGCACACTGGGATATGTCCACGGACGGAGCATGCTCCGTTCGTAAAAAACGTCAATCACGTCAGGTCACAAATCATTTACATAAAACACGCCCCCTGTTCGTCATTTGAATTAGGTGCGCTTAGACCGGCCCATTTTCGCTACGCCGCCGTAACTTAGGAGGCAAGTGCTTTGTGAATACAGCACTTGCCTCTCTGACTTACGGCGGCGTAGCGTAAATACGATACGCTACGCCGGGTTAAAATTATGCCGACATACCTGAATCCAGCTAATAGGCCCACTTCAAAATGGGGCCATCCTTCCCAGTCATCAAATGATTTCTCTATTTTTCTTGCCATGTAATGACCTGGCACAAGCAAAATGCTTGGCATAGAGTTCAGCCTTTTTGATACACTTGACCATGTACACATAAACATAGAAATCTGCCATATTTGATGCTCAAGGGGCTTGGATGAGTTCAGCTATGAGAAATTAATAAAAAAAAATCAACGCATTCACCATTGAGAAGAGGTGATTAATTGACCAACGGAAGATTTACCCCCTCCCCCTTCATGACCAGGCAATTTTTGTTATACGGCAATGCGTTATTTTAATTGACAATTGCGCGGTCATGCGACACTGTACCCAAATAAAATTGATGTCCTTTTTTTCCCCCACCGTATAGCTTTCTTTTGATGGTACATGATCACCTCCTGTGTTTTTTTTTTTTTTTTACGCTATAAATAAAAAGAGACCGAGACTGCGATATATTACGGCGGTCATTTGGACAGTAACTGACACTTTTTGGGGACCAGTGACACTAATACAGTGATCAGTGCTAAAAAATATGACACTGAGAAGGGGTTAACATTAAGGGCAATCAAAGGGTTAAATGTGTGCCTAGCCTGTGTTTTTCTAAATGGTGGGAGGTGCTTTTACTAGGGGAAGGCATGGATCCATGTCCCTGCTTTGCAGAGACACAGAAGTTATGCTTTCCCTCCTGTCAGTGTGTTGTTCATGCAATGTCACAATAGCCTGTATGTTACAAT